>NC_071503.1:65109807-65412837 GCF_028408465.1 Anastrepha ludens | reverse complement strand
TGTATTCAAAAACTTTTTCGATAAATTTACGCACAATTGTATCAAAGATAATATAAGTATGACAGCAAATTTCTTGTTGAAATTTGATAACTGTGAAGTAAATTCACTAAATATAACATTTCTAAATGCAAAAATTAAAGTTTATGATAAATTTATATTACCTAACATAATTACAAATATTAATAAGAAACCTAATATTAACGCCAACTTAAACTTAGAATCATTGTATATTAAACAAACAAAGAACGAAGAAACTATAAAAAGAATATTATATGAGAACAAAAGCTCAAACATAATCAACATAAGTACATAAGTAATTATTGTAATAATTACTATACTTTAAGCATAATATTTTTTGTAAGGAGAAATATGTCAATCTTAAAAGTTTCGTCGGAGCCTCAAGCTAATGGTGGGGTTGTTATAGTGGCACCTAATCTCTATATAATATAATATAATATAGTACCACACTATTTTTTTCTTACAAATAAACGCTCCCTAACTTTCCGTACACGCGCAAACATTTTTTTTTTTTTTTTTTGGTTCACAAAAATTCATTACGTTGCACTTTTACGATTTTTATTGAATTGGTAAACAGTTTGCAAGTTCAATTTTTTTACGTTTCCTGTTTACCAAATTTGCAAGTTCAATTTGTTTGCGTCTCCGTTGGTACCAATAATTCTGCAAAAATAGTAAACAATTCTAGTGATTAATTCCCGAAAACGCTAAATTTGACATTTTTTCTTAATAAAAGACTGAATTGATAACAATTCGAGTCAGTCTTCGTTGAGCAATCAGTAGTAATAAATAAATAAACTAATAAATATTTTTTCTTATAAATAAATAAACTAATAAATATTTTTTCTTGTAAATAAATAAACTAATAAATATTTAAAAAATAAACTAATAAATATTTTTTGTAATAAATAAATGAACTACAAAAATTGAACCTCGGCAGGCAATGGCAAACCTCCGAGAGTATTTCTGCCATGAAAAAGCTCCTCATAAAAATATCTGCCGTTCGGAGTCGGCTTAAAACTGTAGGTCCCTCCATTTGTGGAACAACATCAAGACGCACACCACAAATATATATATATATAATAAATATTTTTTTATTAATAAAGTAAATTAAGAACCTTTTTACTTTTAACCTGCTACAATATACAGAACGTAATTGTGCCAGAGTTACGCGGGTCTCACGGAGAAGATGGAGCTCTTCATCTGCTGCATGTGGTGGTTGGACTCCGTTTACGGCATTCGGTAGTCGGGAGTTAAGGAAGGTGGTGACGGTCTCCCAATGAATTTCGTTTATTGTCTGTCTAAACACAGTAGATGTCTTTTCGTTTTGTCCTGGATCTCGTCGGGGATCTCGTAATTGAGTCTCCTAACGTGCCTGGGAGGCGGCTCTCGTTCAAGCGGATGTTTGCAAGGCTGAAACCTGCGGTAGCACCCTACAGGAACTGTTTGCTGAGTACTTTATTGTGCTGCATTACAGGGAGCATCTGTATCTCGTTGTTAAGGTGTTGAAGAGGGAACATCAGGAGGCAACCCGTCGCTATCCGAATAGCAGTGTTTTGGCAAGTCTGGAGCTTAATCCACTGCGTGTCATTAGCTCCAGGCGATCAGACAGGCGCAGCATAGTTTAGAACCGGCCAGCCAATGGCCTTAAACGTCAATAGCAACATTTCTTTGCCTTTGCCCCAAGTGCTGCCGGCAAGCGATCTGAGGACCTTGTTGCGATTTTGGACTTTAGTGGCAATTGCGGTTGTGCGCGTAGAGAAGGAGAGTAAACTGTCAAAGGTTACACCCAGAATTTTGGGATTGTTAACAGTCGGAATTGGTGTGTCTTCGACTTTTACCTTGAGTTGCAGTTTGACCTTCTTTGTCCTGGTGGAAAAGTGGATCGCCGTAGACTTTGCGGGGGAAGTTTCTCGCAGTGAAAAAGCGAGAAAGGTCGGTGAGGTAGAAGTTCACTTTTCGCGTAGGCCATCAATGTGATTGCCTGACGCCATTATCGTGCAATCGTCAGGGTATGACACCAGGAAGACTCCCTCTGGTGGTTGGGGAGCTTTGATACAGCAAGGGTGAAAGGACACCACCCTGCGAAACACCTTGCTTTATCTTCCTCTGTATGGATGTTTAGTCTGGTCAAGGTTGATAGCGTGTATTAGTCGAAATGTGCCTTGGTAGTTCCCAATTCTATCATTCCAATGGAGCTATTAGTGTAGTCCAAAATTTGAGTTTCTGCATTACACAGGGCTAGTAGGATCCCAAAAAAGGAAATGAAATATTATTTTTTCATGTGACTTTTGTGAACAGTTGATTTTGTTCTAACTGTGTTGCTTTTATCTTCTATAACTACATACTTCTTTCTTCAATCGAGGTGATAATTTATTTCCTAACCTTTTTGTTCATTTTTTCGTACACGATGTTGTCACTTATATATGTTCTAAAGTCAGTTCTATTTTTATTGTGGTACTCTAAAGCTTTGGCCGCCGTAGCCGAATGGGTTGGTGCGCGACTACCATTCGGAATTCACAGAGAGAACGTCGGTTCGAATCTCGGTGAAAACACCAAAATTAAGAAAAACATTTTTCTAATAGCGGTCGCCCCTCGGCAGTCAATGGCAAACCTCCGAGTGTATTTCTGCCATGAAAAAGCTCCCCATAAAAAATATTTACCATTTGTGTAACAACATCAAGGCGCACACAACAAATATGAGGAGGAGCTCGGCCAAACACCCAAAAAGGGTGTACGCACCAATTATAAATAATATTGTATATATACTCTAAAGCTTTTTCTTATTTATTTTGGATATTTTGAGAGATTTTGAATATTGTCTTTCTTGTCCAATTCAATTGGATTCGGTCCAACTGTTCTTCCAAAAAATAGTTCTACTGGCTTTCGTTTAGTAGTGGAGGTCATGGAATAATTATGTATATTTATATAGGAGTCTATCAAGGAGATCTTGAAAATCAGTATGGGTATTTTCTCCTTTATTACATTGTAAAACTTCAGTAAGTGTGGAGTGAAATCGTTTTATGTGTCCATTTATTGAGATTTTGTATGGTAGCGTACTAAAAATTTCTATTCTAAATTGGTTTTCTAACATAAAGAATTTTTCGATGTCTATCACAATTCTTTCTCGAATTCCGAAATTTGTTAAAAGATCTATGAGTGGTGTTTATATATCTTCACATGCGCTGGAGGGTACGATTTTTCCTTGAGCGTATTTTGAAAACTTGTCTATGTGAACAATATGTCCTGGATAGTTAGGTATTTGGGTTTCTTTCGTACTTAATTTCCAAGCAAATTTTGCACTGTTTTGTGATTCTTTTAATTTTAGCATTCATCTGAGGAAAATAATAAGTTTCCAAAAGTTCGGCTTTGTTTTCTCGGAGTTGTGATGAGCTCTATTATGTTCATTAATTATTTCTTTTACCTGTTTGCAGCCTTCTACAATGTATACAATGTTCGTGTGTAACGTACTCTGTATCTACTAAAATGGGTTTGGTAGATGGTTCGAATTTAACCTAGTATACTGTCGTCGTTTTTATGCAATTCATTACTGAAAAAATTAGATATTTTTTTTTAACAAACTAGCAAGGCGTTCTTCTGTGAAGTCTTTTTCTACTATGATGTGCCTATGGTAGATAGGAAAAACTATTTGAAATTAATATGAAGGGTTATGGCTAGAAGAAATAAAAATTTGGTTATTAAATGGGTTAACTGATACGTCGGTGTATGGTATTAACGTTTGTGCCGAACTTTCGTCACTACGGTCGGTTGCTGTCACGGAATTTACTTGCTGCGCTGATCTCAATAGTGCATCTGCGACTACGTTTGTGTTGCCGGGTTTATATAATATTATATTTCATAATTGTATTCTTCTAATACAGATTTCCATCTTTTGAGCTTACTATTGGTGTTTCTGTTGCGGAGTGAGTATGTGGCGGTTAGTGAAGATTTTTACTGTGCTTGAGCCATAAAGAAAACTTCTAATACATTTCAAAGCCCATATTATTGCGAACACTCTTTTTTGTTGGTCGCATATTTTTCTTCAGTCTTTGTCAATGTCCTGGAAATAAACGTTATTGGTTTGCCGTCTTGTTCAAGGACTGCTCCTATAGCAAGGTTTGAAATTCTTCTTCGAAGACAGGATATTTCAGCATAACGTCGGAGGATACAAGTGAATTTTTTTGTTAAATGCTTCAATTGTTTTATTGTCAAGGGTAATTATTATTTTGGATGAAAAGTTTTTAGACATGCGTCCCTCCTCCTCTCTCCAAAGTACTGTTAAGGGTTTGGCAAGTTTTGCATATTCTCTAATAAGGCGGCGATAGTACCCGAAAAGTCCTAGGAATGATCTAAGTTCTTTCAAGGTTCGTGGAGGTGTGAGATCTAAAATTGCTTTCACTTTTGATGGGTTAGTTTTTAGTCCGTTTTGGGAGACGACAAATCCCAAAAATTCTACCTCTGCCTTGAGAAATTCGCATTTGCCAAGTGGTATTTAGTGCTTGTGTTTACGTTTTGCAATGTTCTGAAAATAATTTGACAATTTCTTAGATGGGAGTCTTCGTCCTTACCGAAAATTATTATGTCCTTCATATAAACAAAGCATATTTTTCCGATATATTCTCTAAGTATATCGTCTTATGCCCTTTGAAATATTGAAGGTGTGTTTTTTAGGCCAAATGGGAGTCAGCCGAAAAAGCTGTCTTTCTAATGTCGGATTCAACTAATGGAATCTGATGAAAGCCGCTCTTCAAGTCAAGAACCGTAAGAAACTTTTTTTGTCCGAGTTGAGAAAGGACCACATTCGTGTTCGGAAACGGGTAGCGGTCAACTATTGTAATAGAATGAAGTTTTCGATAGTCTATTACCATTCTGTACTTTTTTATCCCAGAGGCGTCAGTTTTTTTGGCACTATCCAGATTGGAAAAGTGTAGGGTGATCTAGAATCTACTTCGTCCTTAAGAGACATAGGATAGGGGTAGTATCTGCAATATACTGGCTCTTCAGTTGTAGTCCTTATTTCGGCTTTTGCTACTGTAGTATAAGTCAATTTTTCATCCGAGTCGGAAAAGAGTTTGAGACATCAACTGCACAGCTTGTGGAGTTTTTGTGTCTGTTCGTGAGTAAGAGGTTCTGCTCTTATTTCGATATTATTTACAGATTTTGCAGTTTGTTGTTTAATTGCTATCTTTATATTATTTTTTATTAACATATAGTTTTCTGAAGTGAAAATGACTGCTTTCAGTTTTTTTAGACTGTCGTACCAAGAATTCCGTGAAAAGATTTTAATGTGGGTAATATAAAAAAATTTAAATCTTCTTTTATTCCGAAAAGGTTAATTAAGGTATGGTGGGATATATTAATATTTCCGCCCACTGAACTTGCATAGAAAATTTCTTTGTTGGGAATAGGATTCCTGGCGAGTTGTGGTTGTATATAAATTTTATTTCAGCCGGTATCAATTAAAAATGTTATTGTGTCCCCGTTACAGGCCTTTCACTGGAAGTAAGGAAACGTGGAATTCGTTACCCTAAAAAAGGAATATCAGAAAATTCGCTCGCGATTCCAGAATAGGGGGTTGTCATAGGTGAAATTGTCATTAGAGGTATACTGGTCGTAATATATTGTCAGATATAGATATATAGATATATATTCATTTAATTTATATTTTTGGTCCTTTGGGACCTCGTCTAAGTTCATTGGGACTGGTGGTTTGAGTTGGGTGGGTCTCGGCGGTAGGTTTTGGTATTGATAGGGCCTTGGTGGCTGCTTTTGAGGATAATTGAAGTTTTGTTGGTATTTAGGATTGGCTAAATTGTGCTGATGTTGTGGATTAACCAAATTAAACTGATATTGTGGATTCCTTTGGTATTGAGGCTGCAAATTTCTATTCTTGGTTGGTTAACAACCTTGGAATTCGAGGCGTTGGTTGGGTAAGTGGACTTGGTATGGATAAACGGGTTGTGCTGGGTAAGTGCTGCTTCCTTGGTAGAAGTGGAAGTGCGTTGGCTTTCTGCAAGAATTGATTACCTAAAGCGCGTTGTGTCCTAAAGTTTTAATTTTGTAATTTCATACATAGTTGCAGTGCCTGAGATAGGTTTGTTGGTTCTTTGATTCCAAATAGTTTTGGAAGTTCGCCATTCAGGCCTCTAATAAATGTGTCTAGTGTTTCGTCGCGGTAGGTCTTTGATAGGATTTTAATTGGTTCTTGTCTTATTTCAAGGCAGGCTATTTTGTTTAATAGTAAGGAAAATACATCTTCGTAAAACTCATTAAAGGTTTTACTCCCTAGGAAAAGTGCTGGCACCTGGTACTCTAAAGTACTAATGTTCCCTTTGTCGGCATAGTGGATATTGAGACATTTCGATATGGCTTCCTAATGAAGCGGAGTATTGTAAGATTTTAGGGCTACATCGGCATTTTCCGTTATTTTATTTCTAATGACATTTAAAATGCCAAAATAACGAGGAGTGCCTCTTTCGCCTTTGTAGATTCTTTAAATCCTTTCTACGCTTTTCTTCCATGAAGCGAGTTTTTTGAGGTCGCCGGAAAAGTCTCTAAGATACCTTACTACATCTGTGGGGTTAACGATATTTTGTTAGTTCTGGGATTACCTGAGGAATTAAGGCAGGGGGTTGTAGTGCCGCATTGAAGACTGTGGGTCTGACTAAAGGATATGGCATTTTGGAACATATTAAATGTTTTTCTTATACATTTTTGTTGTTTTTTTTTCTTTCTTTTTTTGAGACTTTTACTTCAATTTTTTAAATTATTCCAACTTAAATGTTTTTAAAAACTTGTTCCAATTTGAATACTCTTGCACAATATTCTTAACTGAATGATTTAATTTAAATATTCTTACACAATATTCTTACTTAATATTCATACAGGGATCCCACGGCGAACTCGGTGCTTCCCCTTTGCATAATAAGATACTCCGATCCCTCGTTGCGCACTCTTCGTGGGTGGCTGGTTCTCATCAATCGGTGTCTACCACCTGCTTAGCAGTCTGATTAATTTAAACGAAATGAAAATACATACGGCACTACAGGATTTGATTGAAAAGTAATGAGCCTTCCCGCGCGGAGCGTCTACCAAGCGATCAACCGAATCGTTGGACCTTCCCCTTCCAATAGAAACCGGTCCTAGCTCGCTGGCATAGCTCCGCGGGTGAAAGCTGTTTTAAAAGTGTGTAAGGATTTTGCAGTGGCGAAAATGCAGCGAGTTACTCGATCAAATTTTGCGTAAAGCTAAACAAAACGAGTACCGAAACCATTGGGCAACTCAAGGAGGCTTACGGGGACCAATCTCTGTCCAGTGCCCAAGTAAAACGGTGGCACAAGTCGTTCAAGGACGACCGGGAGGACGTCGAAGACGAACAGCGATCTGGAGGGCCTTCGACGACGGACCTCTGCATTGGCCAAGATGGGGGTTCCGGTTCTTCCCCACCCTCCCTACAGCCCAGACCTGTCCCGTCCGGACTTCTTTTTGTTCCCGCGCCTGAAAAGAAAGCTGAAGGGGAGGCGTTTCGACTCCATCGAGGCGATCCAAAAAACTGTGACAGCCGAATTCAACGCGATTCCGGCGAATGAGTTTAAACAATGTTTCCTGCAGTGGAAGGACCGCTATCAGCGGTGTATTGACGCTCAAGGGTCCTATTTTAAAGAATATTAGTTGTATAAGCCAAAAGGTTTAATAAAACTGCTTAAAAAAATATAAGGCGCATTATTTTTCAATCAAACCCTGTACTTCAATTCCCATGCAGCGGTAATGCAACGTAACAATATTTGCACTCGCATGAAGCGGTAACGCTGCATTAGCATATTGGCTTTCCCATGAAGCGGTAAGCCCTTCTTCATTGTTTGGCCGGATGCGCGTGTTGTGTCATTTGGCCGTGAAATGATAGCTTTTAGGTTAGTCGCATGCTTATTCAAGTGATTGGGTTTTAATTATTTTTGAAAATTTATGTAAACCAATTTCTACGCATATTGCATTAACTTTAACATGTGCCTAATAACTATCGTAACTTCTAAATATGGCAGCTCGCATCTTCTGGCGAGTTCTATTATAGCAGAGAATGTTAATGGAATGAGAAGGCGCATATGTTACTATTGAAATAAAAAATAGAACGACCCTTTATACTCTTAAATGCAACCCTGCTCCTACTATGTAATCTACAACTCTGATGAATAAACATGTCCTCTCTTCCGGTCTTGATTTTCTACAAGCGTGTTGTGTTTTATTTCACTGCGTACAATTTTTATAGTTTCTCAACAGGTTATGGGCCTTTTGCAAATTTTTTTTTAAAAAATGGCGACCGGGGTGTTAAATTTCCCATTTGAGCGGCTACGTGGCCGAGAAAATTTCGACGTTTGGAAGAGGCACGCGAAATCGTACCTGGTGCTAAAAAACTGTTGGAAGGTAACAGAAGTTGGCGTACAAGACGTTAAGGAAAAGGATACCGATGAACGGGCGCTGGCGGAAATTACGCTAATGCTCGAACCGTGTAATTTTGCACATATAGCAAATGCTACAAGCGCAAAAGAGGCTTGGGATTCACTGATGACGGCATATGAGGACAGCGGCCTTACACGAAAAGTTGAGCTGCTTAGAAAGTTAGTGCAGACCAAATTGGAATACTTTTCCTCTATGCAAGACTATGTAAATGAATTGGTGATGACATCCATTAAAGTGCGTAATGCAGGCTTGAGCATTGATGAAGAGGTCATTGCATCTTTAATGCTTGCGGGATTGCCGAGCGATTACCAAGCACTAGTGATGGCTATAGAAAATTCAAAATCCAAATTAACTGTCGACAGTGTGAAGGGTGTATTGATGCAAGACGTAAAATTTGACCGAAGCCACGATTCAACGGAAAATGCCTTGTATTCGAAGAATCACCAACAAAGAAAAGGTGACCGAAATTCTAAGAAAAAAAGTTCAGATGTTTTAATTGTGGGCAAGAAGGCCACATGCGTAAAGAATGCCATAAGGCTATACAAAAAGCGAAGGTAAGAACAAGACGGCGATGTATTCAAATTCGCTATTAGCAAATTCGTGCTTTTACTCTCAGAGCGGCAAAAGCTCGTGGTATGTTGACTCAGGTGCAACGTCGCATATGACAAATGATCGCCGGTTGATTTCGAAAGAGAGAGCGGCACAGCACAGTGAAGTAATTTTGGCAAATAAACAACGAGTAACTGTCAAGAGTGTAGGCGACGTTAGCCTAATGCTGAATGTAAGAAAGAGACAACTTTTAACTAATGTTCGAAACGTAGAGTATGTTCCTAGCCTTTGCGCTAATCTTTTGTCAGTGCGGCAAATGACAAAGCAGAACAAAAGGGTTGTGTTCGAAGGCAATGTGTGTAACATTTTGGATTCGAAGGGAACATTGATTGCAACAGCGCATGCGGATGGCGATTTGTATAAGTTAGACTGCGAAAAAGTTCCAGTTGGAAGAGCAATGACAGCAATGAACAGTTTTGAGCTTTGGCATCGTAGGCTAGCACACATATGCCCAGAGCATTTAAAGAAAGTTATGCGTGCTTCTATAGGTATTGATTTTGGAAAAATTAGCAACGAAAAGTGTGTGGTTTGCGTGAAAGGAAAGCAAACGCGTGCTTCCTTTAAAAGCAGTGGTATTCGGGCTGAAAATTTACTAGACTTAGTACATACGGACGTAATGGGTCCGTTCGCAGAAAAGTCATTTTCCGGTGCTCGTTTTTTGTTGACATTCGTCGACGATTTTTCGCATAAACTGTTCGTGGTGCCAATTAAACACAAAGCAGAAGTGTTTGATGAATTCGTGAAATTCAAGAAACTTGTTGAAAACCAGTGCTCGCGTAAAATAAAAATTATTCGGTCAGATAATGGCACTGAATACATTAATGAAAAATTTCAGAAGTTTTGTTTATCTGAAGGTATTGTACATCAAACTACCTCACCGTATACCCCGGAGCAAAACGGCGTTGCTGAGAGGATAAATCGAACAATCATTGAAAAAGTGCGGTGTATGTTAATCGACTCGGGATTAGAAAAAAGGTTTTGGGCTGAAGCTGCAAATACGGCTGCGTATATATTAAATCGTGTTCCGTATGCGATGAATTTGAAAAGCCCTTACGAAATATGGACACGCAAAAAACCGAACTTGAAATTTTTAAAATTATTTGGATGTAAAGCCATGGTCCATGTACCACGGGAAAAACGAAAGAAGTTAGATGCTAAGTCTTTTGAGTGTATTATGCTTGGTTATTGCAGCGAATTAAAATCGTATAGGTTGTTCAATCCTAAAACACAAAAAATCATAATTAGTCGGCATGTTGTTTTTTTTGAAACACAAGATAACTATACGAGAAAAATGAACTGTACGCTTGAAATACCAGATGCGGGTGAATTATTCAACATTGTCAATTCAGAAGAGGCAAATGATAAAGAATCGTCAATTGTTGAAGAAAAGCCGACAAAATCAGATTTTGAAAGTGCAAATGACTCTGATGAAGTTGAAGTTTCGGGTGGTCATATTATAAGACGTTCAGAAAGAATCGCGGCAAAAAGAGATGGTGTAAACTTTTTTGTAACTAATTTCACATCAGATGACCCTCAAAATCTAGAAGAGGCTCTAGCTGGTGAGCATGCGAATGAGTGGAAAACCGCAGTTGATAGTGAAATGAACTCTCATTATTTGAATAAAACGTGGTGTTTGAGTGAACTGCCATCTGGTAAGAAAGCCATCAAGTCCAGGTGGGTATTTAAAACTAAAACAGACGCAAATGGCGCAGTAATACGACGGAAAGCTAGGCTGGTGATCAAAGGGTGTAATCAAACAAAAGGTATTGACTACGAGGATACGTTTGCTCCTGTAGTTCGATACACTTCCTTGCGTTTTCTTTTGGCGGTAGCAGCAAAACACGACCTACTTATCCATCAGATGGATGCAGTCACAGCATTTCTCAATGCTGAGATTGACGACGAAATTTACATGGTACAACCTAGCGGATTTGAAGATGGTTCTGACCGTGTTTGTAAGTTACTGAAATCTTTGTATGGACTTAAGCAGTCAAGCCGACTGTGGAATGAAAAGTTCAACAACGCTTTACTAAAGTTGGGTCTTACACGTAGCAATGTAGACCAGTGTGTGTATTTCAAAGTACATAACGGCGAGATGCTGTTTGTTGCCGTATATGTCGACGACGTTTTATTGTTTTCAAACGACGAGTGCAGCATGAATATGCTAAAAAAGCAACTTTCATCAGAATTTAGTATGAAGGATCTTGGTGAAGTATCCTCAGTGTTGGGTATGCGTGTCACCAGAGACATTAATGCGGGCACCATCTCGGTCGACCAGTCGCAGTATATCACAGATATGTTGAATCGGTTTGGAATGTTAAATAGCAATCCAGTTGCAACACCAATCGATTTGAATCAGCGTTTAAGCACCACAATGTGCCCTACTGACGAAGCGGAGCAGCGTGAGATGAGTAAAATTCCGTATATGCAAGCTGTTGGGTGCTTATTATATGCAGCACAAGTAACGCGGCCTGACATCAGTTTCGCTGTGAACGTTCTAAGTCGTTTTTCGACAAATCCAGGAAAAGCACACTGGGTTGCAGCAAAGCGCGTGATGCGTTACTTGAAGGGTACCGTAAACAGCGGTCTTGTATTTCGCAGAGAAGCAAGCAATCTTACTGGGTATTGCGACGCAGATTGGGCTAGTGACCTCGATGAAAGGCGATCGACGACAGGCTATATATTCACGTTTCAAGGAGGTCCGATCTCTTGGTGTACTCGACGACAGCGAACTGTTGCGCTGTCATCAACTGAGGCAGAATTTATGGCCATGACATCAGCAATCCAAGAAGCAACGTGGCTAATGCGATTACAACAAGAGCTGATACCAAATATGGCGAATGGTATGGTTCTTTACTGCGACAATAAAAGTGCTATACAAGTGGCTATGAACAATTCATATTCACCTCGCACAAAACACGTTGATATAAAAGGTAAATTTATTCGACAGCACTTAGACAGCGGTAAAATTAAATTAATATACATACCAACTAACGACATGCTGGCTGAAATCCTGACCAAAGGTATAGTTAAGGTGAATCATATCAATATTTGTAAGTCACTTTGTCTTATTAAAAAGTAAATAAAATTTGTTTGATATGCTTTAATTTGAATTGACATGTAATGTAATTATCGATAAATTTTTTTAAATTATCTAAAAAAAAAAGGTGTCGTTCAGGAAAAGTATTGAAATAAAAAATAGAACGACCCTTTATACTCTTAAATGCAACCCTGCTCCTACTATGTAATCTACAACTCTGATGAATAAACATGTCCTCTCTTCCGGTCTTGATTTTCTACAAGCGTGTTGTGTTTTATTTCACTGCGTACAATTTTTATAGTTTCTCAACAGTTACTGTTAACGACTATTAGTACAATTGAGATTTGAAAGATTTGTAGTAAGGGATTTTAGAACACCGACTTTATATACACCACACTGAATTTTCCACCACAAAAATTGAAAACACCACACATCTTTCCCCTCAAAATTCAATTAAATTAAGTTTTTACTATTTTCTTATTTTTCAAATAATAAGCGAATACCTAAAATTTATTACACAACTTTTTTTGATTACATGAAAAAAAAAATTAATTACAAAAAATGAAAAGAGATTGTCTGTGAAGTCGGTTTACTGAAGATAGTTTAACGTGACAACGTCATAAGGAAATACTGATAGAATGGTTGCATTTTTCAAAAGTATATTTTAATTTTATTCATTGTGACCAAATAATGTATCACAAGTTCCACCAATAAGTTATGCAGCTGCTGTAAAAACAAAAGTTATGGCCAACAAAAACTTCACTGCAAAGCCTGCAATAACACTGTGGAACAAATTCAGGTTAGCAAAAATCAGGTCCATTCTGAGTGGCGGGTGAAAATAGAGGCGAAATTAGAAGACCCGTATCGCGCCGTTTTTTTATGTTAGTTCGAATTTTTTTTTAATCGGCCTTCGAAGTTCGAAATCGGGGCAAAATTGTTTATATGGTTTTTTGGCTATAACTCGTCGACTAATTGATATTTTTTCAATCTGAAAAAGCCAAATTATTGCTAGAGACCTGTGCAACAATTACAATTTTTGAAAAAATTGATTTCGAAAATTTTTGTGGTACTTATGAAACAATATACTGAAAATCGGCATTTGACTGCAAACTTCGAAGGCCGATTAAAAAAAAATTCGAACTAACATAAAAAAACGGCTTGATACGGGTCTTCTAATTTCGCCTCTATTTTCACCCGCCACTCTCAGAATGGACCTAATTTTTGCTAACCTGAATTTGTTCCACAGTGTAATCATAGATGCAAAATACGGCACCAACAGTAGGCACACTGATATTCTCAATTCTTTTCGAAAAGGAGTCACATTTAAAGACACAACATATGCACCAGCGAAAATTGTACCCGTCCCAAATAACAAAGTGCGTGTAGAATTCGACACAATTGAGCAACGTGACGTTACAATGCGAAAACTTTCAGAAGTTACAGATCTCAAAGAGGAGAGTGCAAGAAAAAGCGTCCCTTAATCATTCTGAAAGAAATATCAAACGAAATTCCAGTAAGTGATCTGATAAACATCATAATAAATCAAAATGCTAGTATCAGTGCGGAAATTAAACACGATGACGATATCATATATCGATTTGGCCGCAAGAACCGCCGAAATCCAGAGACACTTTATAAGGCAGTATTACAGGTACTAGGAAATGTTCGAATGCAATGATTTCACTCGAGCGCATCAATATCGATTTTCAACGAGTAAATGTATCTGACTTCAGTGCTTTCATACAATTCTTTAAATGTTTGCAATTTGGCCATACCAAAACTAAATGTACTGATACAATAACTCCTTGTTCCCAGCCCAGAAAAGAATGATGCATCTAAGTTCAAATGCTTCAATCGAGCTTCGCGAAACGAAAAAACCAACGTCAAGGTATATGAAAAGCATTCTGCGGTTAGCGCTAAACATTGCCCACAAATCAAGTTTATGCAGCAGCGAATCAACTCACGTATTGAGTATGGTTGTTAAGCCACTTAGCATCATAAAACTTAATGCGAATCGATGCTATGGAGCACACAATGAGCTAATACAATATATTGCTTCACATGATGTAGACATTGCATTCTTATCAGAACCATACACCGGTACTAGAACTGTTAGCACACTAAGTGGATTCTCAACGTTCCAATTCCCGATGGTGAATCGAACAATTAAGGCGTGTATTTTAATATAAAATACTATTGGTGCTACACTCGGTATTTTACAATACTCAACTCCAAATCTCAGCGTCATTAAGTTGCCCTTAGCACAACGATCGTTATATATCGCATGTACTTATGTCGAACCAAATGCTGATAAATTTGATACTCTTGGCGCTGTTAATAAATTTCTTAGTCGCACGAGACCAGCACTACAGCTTATATGAGGGGACTTCAATGGTTGGCATTCATCATGGGGCTCAAAATGAAAATGAAATGATCGTGGCTTAGCAGTAGCCAATATTATAGCTGCCAACGATATGGAAGTAAGCAACCAAGGTAATGTTGCCACATTCAACGCGATACGGTATGGCGCACGTGTTTGTTATATCATAGATATAACGATTGCTTCAGCAAATCTCGCACACCACATTACAAACTGATCAGTGAATGTTGAGGCCATTAAAAATTTAGATCACTGCGCAATAACTTTTAAAATTGAAAACTGCTCCAGCGTTACTGCTGCAAATAGTACATAAACCTATCTGTACAACAACAAGACAGCCAACTGGAAGAAGTTCGAAGAAGTTTTAGATGGGCAGCTCAACATAAAAGGTATTTTAAATGTAGACCTTGCCAACTGTACCGCATGTGATCTAGACAATACTGTAGGATCTCTTACTGGAATAATCAAGAATGCGTGCTCAATATCTATGAAAATTCGCAGACGTGGCAAAGCAGCAAATCCATGATGGAATAATGAACTTGAGGATCTTAAGAAAAAGTGCATCGAACTTCATCATAAGCTAAACAACTCAAAAAAAGGTCAACATTCGACAGCAGTTGCTATGCAACATTCCAATGCTAAGCGCATATATGCCGCTGCACTAAAGAAGGCATCAACTGAGCACTTTCGAGAATTCTGCCACAACAAGGCAAAGAAAATATCTGCTCACTGACAAACCGATTAATTAATGGTGCGTCCCATTACATCGACCTCCAATGACGCTTCAATACAGCGAACTATACTCTGATACCAGCCCCGGCACAGCTGAACCTCTCCTGCAACATTTCTTTCCTGATGACACCGTTGACTCTACGCGTGAACACCTCCGCCGACGCAACAGAAACAAACATTACCTTAACACACCCAAGGATGAACCATTCACTGAAGAAGAAGTACTCGAAGCGTTAGTAACTATGAATCCAAATAGAACCCCAGGTCTAGATAACCTCACCTCAGACATATGCTTGGCTTTTACAAAGAAATAGTCAAAATTTCTCACAGCTCTTGAATCAGCTAGAACGATTGCAAACTCCGTCTAATATTTACAGGCTTATTACAAATTATCTTACAGATCGCTGCGCTTCACTAAACTACGCCGACGCCACTGCAACAAAAATAAATAGAGGATGTATCCAAGGGTCTGTATGAGGCTCAATTTTTTGGAACATTGATGAGCTTCTTTCTATGCCGCTGCCTGAGGGGTGTAAAATTCAGGCTTTCACAGATGACATCCTTTTAATAGTCAGCGCCAAAACTGTAAAAGAACTGCAATTTTACGCTAACGATGCTCTGCGCCTAATATATAGTTGGGGAGAGAATGTGAAGTTGACTTTTAGCGACACCAAGACATATGCTATGGCATTTAAAAGTAATGCTAAACACGCTGAACTATTTTAAAATGGCAATCGACTAATCTTCGGCAAAGAAATGAAGTACCTGGGTGTAGTAATAGACGATCGACTGAGATTCACCAACCATGCTAAGTACGTTGTCGAAGAAGTTCAACGAGTATATAAAAACTTATGCCGATATGTTAGACCCACATGGGGTGTACACGCGAAAAACGTTATCACAATTTATAAACAAGTTGTGAAGCCAACTACAACTTACGCAGCAAGTATATGGGGTAAAGCCATACAGTTTCATTATATTCGCCGTCTTCTCCGCTCGTTCCAAAGGAATTTCGCTATACGAGTAATCAGAGGCTTTCACACAGTTTCGGCCAATTCGGCTCTGGCGCTTGCAGGGCTCACGCCGCTGCATTTGAAGATAAAAGAAATTATGCAAATTGCAAGTGTCAAACTACGAGTATATGGAGTATATGATGAAACATTATGCTTGAACAACGTACTGCACCAAAAAATCAACTACATCCTTCCGAGCGTCAGTCTATACGTTTTGAAAGTATAGCATCACAACAGGAAGCTGACAATATTATCGACGCAAGTGCGACCCACATCTTCCAGGCACCTTCACCTTCTTCTTCACCTGCACCTTCTTCGCCAGGGACACAGAATTGACTTTTACTGGGTCTAATCACACATCGGTATTGAAGGAAACGAGCGCGCAGATGAACAGGCAAAAGAAGCTGCAAATCAAGGAGTTGATCGAGTATACACTGCATTTCCTTTAAGCTACGCTATACGGCAAATTCGTCTTAAAATATTCGAGTCATGGCAACAGGAGTATGCCGACGATACCACTGGCTCCATTACGAAGACTTTCTTCCCAATTCTTGAAGATACGCAACTATACCGACAACTCTTTGGGATATCATTCGAAGTGACACAGCTCTTCACTGGCCATGGTTTCAATAAGGCATACTGAAGCGATTCAAAATCATTGACGAACAACTCACTATGCAGAGTATACATCATCTTTTGCACGACTACCCACGCTTTCACAATGCACGACAGAGACACGAAACATTCTGTGCACAATATGATATTCGAGCATTTAATACTAAACAAATTTCAAAGTATCCTAGTTTGATAACATCATTCAATGATTTTGTCAAAAAAATTATCGATAATTTAACAAACTTCAATACTTCAAACATTCCTACCTCATGACTTAATCATAATAGCAATATGGTAGAATAACTAATAAACTGCTTGTAAAATATGCAATGGAAAATATTTGTAATCTATCTGAACGCCATACTGCACACACATACATATGTATACAAATATTTGCACTAAAATACAAATTAATTGAAATAATAAACTACTCGAAACGCAGTAAGCGCATGGTAAAAAAAAACACAACATAACATAACGGAACATTACATAACATAATATAATATAACATAACAAAAAAAACATAACATAACATAACATAACATAATATAACATAACATAACATAACATAACATAACATAACATAACATAACATAACATGCAGTTCAAGCAAGGTATCGGCGCATTTTTTGGTGCGTGCAGCCGGCTACATCGAATTATAAGACGTTATCACGTCAAAAATTGGCGCCGGGAATTGATATCGAGTCTAACATGTGGCGAGGAAAAATACGAGCTGCGTTTATTTCTGCGACTGCTTTTTTTTACTATTTTGTTACTTTTAAAATGATAAGCGAATACGTAAAATTGATTACACAAATTTTTTTCGATTACATTAAAAAAGGAATAAATAAAAAAAAGTTAAAAAAAAAAAACTTTGGCGCCGAGAATTGATGTCAAGTCATGCATTCGGAAAGGATAGAGGCGCGGTGCGTTTACTTCTGCGACTGCGTTGTGAACCAAGGTTTTGTGTACTATGTACAGGGTGGGCCAAATAAGACCTACTAATGTTAAGCACAAATAACTTTTTAATTTTTGACATATTTATTTTTCTCTTTTTGTAGGTTATAAATGAATTGTTGGAAATTTATTATGGAACCACCAACAACGACCACCACCACCGACTACAATACGCTATTCGTTTTACTCAATTAGCAACACAAACTGATTTATTAAATAATGCTTCGATGTCGGATGAAGCGCATTTCCATTTAAATGGTTATGTCAACAAACAAAACTGTAGATTGTGGGGCTCTAAAAATCCAAGGGCAATACACCAACAGAAGTTGCACCCATCTAAATGTACTGTTTGGTGCGGTGTTATGGCCACTAGAGTTATCGGTCCATATTTCTTCGAAAATGAGGATGAAACGCCGGAATCGATTTCAGGAGCTTCTTACAGAGCATTGATTGAAAAAATTTTGCGGCCAATGGCGGAGCAGTATCCTAATTTGTGGTTTCAACAAGATGGAGCAACTGCGCATACTGCTAGGCAAACTATGGAGCTACTGCGTGAAATTTTTGGCGAACGTCTGATTTCCAAAAATTCAGATTTCCCTTGGCCACGTCGTTCGGCAGATTTGACTGCGCCTGACTTCTTTTTATGGGGATATTTAAAAGACAAAGTTTATCTTAATAAACCAGAGACTATTAGACAGCTGAAGCAAAATATTCGAGACGAAATACTGAGCCTTCAACCAGAAACATTATGTGGTGTAATGGAAAACCCGTTAAAAAGAGCCAATCTTTGTATCAAGAAAAATGGTGAATATTTGTCTGATGTAATATTTCATACATAATTTCCATAAAATATATTTAATGTATAAAAACAATTAACCAAAATAAATGATTATTGCAAAAGTTATTTGTGTTTAACATTAGTAGGTCTTATTTGGCCCACCCTGTGCATATGCGTGCGCGCGAAAGAAATTCATAGCGTTTTTCCATTACATACATAAATGAATGTACAAACTATGTATTTACCTAATGAACATACATACATATGGGCATTTTCACAAAAAGGTCAACCACGAGTGCAAAACTCAAACTGTTCCTGAAAACTTTTTGTTGATGAATAATAAATCTCAAATGTGTTTACTTTATATATATAAAAGAAATTTTCTTTTCTTTTAATTTTGAGCCGAAATATACAACGAATATACAAAATTTACAAAAATCTAACTCTTTTGACCAAATATACCAACTTTTTTCCTTGTAATATTCCCTTATTCAAAGCAATACTATGATGTTTTTATAATTTAAAAATCTTCTACTGATAGTAACATAATGTTTAACAAGCAGAGAGACTTAGTGGAGATCGAATAACGGTAGTTGTTTTTTTATTACTTCTGCTTATATTCGTATGTCGCGTCCGTTACCGAAAAATAGCATTTATTGTTCTCATTAGTGCAAAAAGTGTTGAAGTATAAATTGCTTTCAGACTTTAAGCAAATAACCTATTTCACTTAAGAAAAGTAGCCATTGACTCTCGACAAAAACGATTAATAAAATTTATTGGTGCTTGAAATTCGTCGCGTCCGTTACCGCGAACCTTAAATTTTAAATAAAGTCGTAGAGATTGCACAATATTAAAATTTTATAGATGGCAAAAGAAACAAGAAAAGCAATAACAACGAAATATAGAGAGAAAATGAAAGAAAACGTCGAGAAATGGCAGGAATACAAGAAGAAAGAAGCTAAACGAAAGCAAGAGTACCGAAAAAGATTATCGCAAAAAATGAAAAGTGATAGCAATTTATTAGAAAAGAAGAAAGAAAAGGACCGTGTTAGGCAGCAAGTTTTGCGGCAAAAAAAGAGCGTAAATAATATTGATAGTTTGAATTGCGAAATTTACAGCTGTAAGCAAACGATGGGAAAATCAATAAAAAAATTTGAGCGTGCGTTACCTAAAAACCTGAATAGAAAAATAGCTATCCTCAAATCTTTATGCAATAAATATCTTAGGCCAACAGAAACGATGGATGAAAATACTACCAAGTCATCAAAAAGCCTGATGCGTGAAAAATTAATTGAAAAATTCTTTTTGCAAGATGGAATCAGCGTTCAAGCTCCTGGGAGAAAGGATACAATGCTAATCAATGGGAAAGTAGTCTCAAAACGTTTTATGCTTATGACCTTAACAGAAGCATATCAACTCTTCAAAACCGAATATACCGAGGAAAAAGTCTGCAAAACTGTTTTTATTCGTTCTAAGCCAACTTACATTCAGTTAATCAATAATTTACGACACAATATGTGTATCTGTAAGTACCATGCACATTTTATTTTTTTACTAGAAGGCTGTGCAAAGATTATACCGCAGATTCCTGCCAAAGCTGATTTATTTCTTACATCAGTTTGCTGCGACGTTATGAATGAAAAGTGCATGGCTAATACTTGTGACAGCTGCGTACGCGATATTAAAGACGATCTAGTGCCAATACAGTTTATTAATCAATTTGATACGCAAATCAAATGGAAACAGTGGAGAAAAGTAGACGATCGCATAACTTTAAACTACACTATTGGTCCTTTAAGCGGCTTAATTCATGATGTAGAGATTCAGCTACCAGCTTTTAAAATGCATTGTTTTATTAAGCGTCACCAACAAAATTACTTTGAAATTAAAAAGAAAAATGTAGCAGCTAATGAAATTGTTATTCAAGTTGATTTTGCTGAAAATTATCGCTTGACATGCCAAAAAGAAATTCAAGATGCCCATTTTAGTTATAACCAAGTAACAGTGTTTACGTGCGTAGCTTGGGTTCTTGGTGAAACCAAGTCCTATGCTGTGATCAGTGATAGATTGACTCACAGTAAATTCGACGTTTACTGCTTTATTTCCAAAATTATCAATATCTTACAAAACCAGTACAAAGGAGTTACCAGCATTTATATTTTCTCTGATTTTCTCACTTCCCAATTCAAAAATAAATTTATTCTTTCTAGTATTCCAAGACTTGCAGCTGAATTTCATTGCGGAATCTTAGAGTGGAATTTTTTCGCCACTTCACATGGCAAAGGTGCTGTAGACGGAATAGGTGCCGTAGTTAAACGAAAAGTCTGGCAAATCGTTAAAGCAAGAAATATCATTCTCGGTGATGCCTTATGCTTCTATGAATGTGCTAAGAACAACATTGATGGAGTTAAAATTTTGTATATCTCTGGAACACAAATTGATAGTTTTTCTAATCAATTGTCAGAGTTATGGCAAAATGTTCCAAATATCAAAGGAGCTAAAAGTATGCATTGGTTTTCATATTTCGACAGTAAATGTATTGAAGTTGCTCGGACGGCCTATTCATTAAAGAAAATAATTAAAATAGACCATCCTAAAAACTAATAACTTTCTTCTTAATTTTTTAAGTCGTTTTTACTGTAATATTACTTGAGTTTTTATTTTCAATAAAATTGAAGTGTTATAATGAAAAAAATTCTATTTCCTAGCTCATGGAAAAATTTGTCGCGTCCGCTATGTCGCGTCCGTATTTCTTCTATACTCAATTAAAAAAAACGAAGAGAAAATTATCATATTTCATAAACCTACGAATAACAGTCAGCTGTTCACATTTATTAACATATATATTGTATATATATAAAAATCCTTAATTTGCTGAATTTTATATGTTTCTGAATGCGCCTCAAAAAAACTTCTATTTTTTGTCGCGTCCGTATCACTTTATAATTGCTTATAACTACGTACTTATTTGTAAAAGATCTTTCCCGTGTATATTAAAATCTAGCACTCCGTCAGTCCTTTAGAACAATATCAATATATAAGTTAGCCAAATTAAAACACACTGTGTTTATGTTTCGACTTCCTTTATTGAGTGCTACTTGAGGACTGACTTACAATTTTTAAATTTTGACAAAAGTAAATTTGCTTACAATTAATATGAGCTTGTCACGTAGATGGGCCGCGTGACTGCGGTGAGGTGTAGTAGAGCGATGTCAGCAAATTCCACCAGGTATCTTTCTCACGGTTCGATGTCTGTTTGCCCGTGAGCGTTGTTGTTGTTTACGAGTCCAGCGGAAGCGGTGTTTGGTTACTTTTATTGCGCGTGTGGACAACAAAGCGGGCACTAAATTTGTGTGAAGTTAACTCTTCCACCCTCAATTTCGTGCGTCCACGTTCGATGACGTTGGTTGAAATTGACTTGGTAAATCTTCTATTCCTATGGTAAGCGATGATGAGTTTTTATCTCTAGATTGTAGGATTGGTGGCTGATCCTGATTTCTACGGTTTTGGTATGTTTTGTATCCAATGTACGCAAGTATCATTATCAACGATAAGATAAGTATAGCGTTAATAAAAAAATTTATTTTATTTCCCATATTCAAAGTGTCAATGTAATTACTGTCGTTCACACGTAGCTGTTTTAACATTTCCAAAGAAAGCACTTCTTCAATTACTTCCGAGCTTGCCATAGGTTGGAGAATCGCTGGCATTGGATGCTGATTCGCTATTTCATCTGTTGCAATTAGTTTGTTGTTTACTTGGATAGTGACATTGTGATGCCATATTATAAAGGTGCCCTTTAGTGGTATCAGGTCGCCGTTCACACGAATGCTTCCTTCATACTGATTAAGGAACAATATTCCGGGTGATATTTCTTCGACTGTAGGAATGTGTTGATTATTCACTACACTGCAGTTTGCGGCGCGGCTGTTCAACAAGTTTGGTATGCATGATGTGTTGCTTATATTTATAATTTTAGCGTTAGAACATATTATTAGATTATTATATATTAGGATTTACAATTATTTGAAATTCCAAATATTTTATTTTCGCTACATTTCAAAATGGATTTAAACAATATTTTGTTAATTTTTTCTCTTATTTTTACCGCTCGTATAATTAAATTTCTACAATTATCCTTTTGAGTGGTTGGCAAATCTACAATATAAACGATGTTACTTCCGTTAGAAGCAATACGAACTTCTGCAAATTCTAAAGCCTCATCAATATTTATGTAAGGGAAATCTTCTTTTTGCAATACAGTTTCTGTGACATTGATTTCTGAGTTTGACAGGATGTAAGAGTTTACAATATGGGCCTTTGCCCAATGAATGGCATACTCTATATTTACTACTTCTTCCTTTAGAACTTGCATTTTAAATTTTAATTCTAGTATTAATTCAGTGACAATGTTTGATTCATTTTTAATACTCTTAAGGATCTCATTAGTAACATTGGATAATTCGTTGATTTTTTTAACAGCTAATTTATTTATAATCAATTGATTGTTATTGTTCTCGAGTACATTATTGAGTTTGTTTGTCACTATTTCGAAATCATGATGGTCTGGATTACCAGCTAACCATTTCCATGCGGTGCCAATCGCATCTATTGATCGTTTATTTCTTTTATTCGTTCTTAATCTATTTAAATGACTTTTTATATTTTCTGTTTCGAAGGATAAGAAGGAATACAAAGGATGGGTAGGATTCAAAGCTGATTGTATGGTTTTCTCGATTTTTCCTATGAGTTTTTCATATTCATTTAAATCTATCCAGTGAATAATTTTGAATGATCCTTTTTGTAGTTTTGCGATTCCCGCATCTATTGTAACTAGCTGTGAATTGGAGTAGTCCAGAATTTGTGTTTCTGCGCGGCACAGTGGGATGATTAACCTATTGGGGTAGATAGAATTAATTCTTTATTAGGCTTTTGTGAACTACTCTTCCTGTTTCTGTCTCGATTGTGCTATTTCTGTTTTCTTTCACTATTTCTTTTCGGTATCTGGGTGATAGCTTATTGCCTAATCTTTTATTTATTTTAACATATACTATTTCTCCTATTGAGTATGATTTGAATGGGGATTTCCCTTTATTATGATAAGAAATGTCTGCTTCCTGTTTCTGTTTTAATTTTTTTATGATGTCCTTCCTCTCAATTTCCTGTTTTGCAGAGTCATTTTCTGAATTTTTCCCGAAAAACGCTTGTACTGGTTTCTTCCCTATTGTGGAATGGATAGAATGGTTATATTTATAGAGCGAAATGTCCAATAATTCTGAGAAAGATTTGTAAGTATTTTCTGCTTTCAAGCATCTCATGACTTCTGTTAGTGTAGAATGCAATCGTTCGATTTGACCATTTGCAGAGCTGGTATAAGGTGGTGTTTTATGGATTTTAATATTAAATTGATTTTCCAACATAAACGTAATAGAGCTCGAATTCAGGGATTTCTCATTATCTACTACTACTATCTCGGGAACACCAAAAGCTAAAAGTATCTGCCTCAATGGTTCTTTAATATCCTCTGAAGCCCTTGAATTAAGAATCCGGGCCTGCGCATATTTGGAGAACTTATCGATCGCGGTGAGCACAACCTTTTTGTCGGTGATAAAAATATCGAAGTGAATAATTTGTCCAGCGAATTTTGGTATAGGAGTTTCTTGAATCACGATCTTATTTGGATGGCGGTCATATTTACTTTCTTTGCAGATTTTACGCTGTGAGGTGATTCTTTTAATTTTGGCTGCCATCTGTGGAAAATAGAATTTTTCCAACAATTGCAGTTTATTTTCTTTATCATTTCTGTGAGCTCTGAAATGTTCTTTTATTATCTCATTTTCTTTGTCACTTTCGTTAGTAAGATCTGTTACTATTTTCCTGGTATAACGGACTCTGTATCGACTGAACTGAATGGAAAATATTTCTTGAAGTTTGCCTAAAATTTCTTCATCGGTTTTAATGCAATTAGTAACAGAAGGATTTAGGTAACGTTTGAAAATATCCAAGATTTTATCTTCATTGAACTCCTTTTCTCTAATTACACTAGTCTACAAGGAAAAGTATCCGAAATAATTTAAACTAATATCTGCTTCTCTGTCCATGCAAAATTCGGATTGATAACTAAAATTAATTTATTAGTTTGAGTTTTTACGATAATCGTATCTTTCGTGTTTAATGGAACTAGGCCGACAAAATTTAACCAACATTCAGACCCAGAAACCAGACTATATATTTCCGAAGGTTTATGATGCGCTGAATCCAAATCTGGCCTCAGAATTGCTCTATCAGCTCTGGTTTTCGAGATATCCTAACCTAAAAGTGCAAAAAAACACCATTTTTGCCCATATTTGAGGTTATGTAGCCTTGCAGATGTTTTCTTTCACCAAAATTAAAGGATGGCATCTTTAAATACAATCCTTCTTTTTTCAAATGGCGTTTTGCTTGCTCAAATATCATTTTTTTTCGCAGAGATATCGCATTTTGAAATTTTCATGTTTCGAAATTTTCCTACACCTGAAAATCGATTAAGATAACATAGACATGATATAGTCGCTTACTAATTTTCTTGGGTTTGAGGGCCTGAAATATATGGATTAATAGTATGTAAATTTGGAGTTTGTGGGAAAGCCTGCTTGCGGTTATGTGGGTTAGCCTGCTCGCGGTATGATAGGGGTGGTTTCTAGGGGTTAGGGCTGTGTGTGACTCGGTACCCAAAGGTTAGATAGTGTAGGGATGTGGTGAGTCAGCACACTTATGGTGTGAGACAAAATTTTAAGAAAAATAAGACTCAATTCAAAACTAGGGCTTATGAAAAATTTCGTAAAAGCAATGAACAAAAATGGAACTGCTTTTCACTACCTTCGCCAGAAATTTCCAAGATTAAGTGAGGCTAAAATAAAAGAAGGTATATTCGTTGGTCCCCAAATAAGAAATTTATTAAAAGACGAACACTTCGACACTATTTTGGAAGGCAAAGAAAAAAAAGCCTGGGACAATTTTCGCCTCGTGACAAAAAACTTCTTGGGAAATAAGAAGAGCGACAACTACGCTGAACTTATTGAAAATATGTTGTCATCTTACCAAGAACTGGGTTGTAACATGTCCCTGAAAATCCACTTTTTACATTCTCATTTGGACTTCTTTCCGGATAACTGTGGGGCCTTTAGCGATGAACATGGGGAGCGCTTCCACCAGGACATCGCTAACATGGAAAAACGATATCAGGGCAAGTGGAACGTTTCAATGTTAGCGGATTACTGCTGGACTATTCATCGAGATACTCCAGAAGCAGAGTACAAAAGGGCAGCGAAGAAACCACGTCGCAATTCTACTAATGAATAAAATAACGGTATAATTTCTGTTATTTTTTCAAAAAACTTTAAAATTTTTTTTTTAAGAAATGGAAACTAATTAAAAAAATATAATTGTAATTTCGTATGCAGTATGTCAACATAAATAAAAAAAGCTACTTACACAAGAAAATACTTTTTCAAAATCAAAATTTGTATACTAGTGTTATGTGTCTATGGTAGGTCGGATGAATTATTTGAAATTTATAATAAGACTTTTCTCCGTATGAGAGGAATATCTGGTTTTTAAAAGCATTTACGGGAGCTTCGGTAAATTGGATTGTATTTTGTGATGAACTCTCATCGCTGTGTTGAGTAGCAGACATTGAATTAATTTGGAAGTTATCCGGTGGCCTTGACAAAGCATCGGCAACTTTATTTGTTGTACCTGGTTTGAATTTCAGTTCATAATTATACTCTTCCATCATTGCCTTCCACCTCTTCAATTTGCAATTTGTGTTTTTGTTGCTTAAGGCATATGTTAGGGGCTGATGGTCTGTAAATATTTTGACTTTTGCGGAACCATATAAAAAATTTCTTAATGATTTAAGAGCCCATACGATAGCGAGCATCTCTTTTTCATTTGTTGCGTAGTGCTCTTCGCTCTTACTAAGGGTACGAGAAATGAACATAATCGGTTTTCCGTCTTGTGCAAGGACAGCACCTATCGCATAGTCTGACGCATCTGTTGTCAGTTGAAATTCTTTAGAGAAATCTGGATAGGATAACATGACATCTTGTGATGTCAAAGAACATTTCAGTTTGTTAAAAGCATCGATTGCTTTAGCGTCAAGTTGTACTATTTTTTTCTTGGACATATTTTTGGACAGTCGTCCCTCTTCCCCTCTGAGAATCGCTGTTAAGGGTTTCGCAATCTTTGCATAGTCCTTTATGAAGCGTCTATAAAACCCAGACATGCCAAGGAAAGATCGCAAATCTTTTAGAGTGTTTGGAGCAGGAAATTTATTAATTGCATCCACTTTAGCCGGGTTTGTTCTTATTCCATGGGAAGATATTAAGAAACCCAAAAATTCAACTTCTTGTTTCAAAAATTCACTTTTATCGAGCTGAACTTTCATGTTTGCTGCTTCTAATGTCTGAAAAATTGTCTCTATGTTTTTGATATGAGATTCTTCATTTTCGCCAAAAATTACTATATCGTCAATGTAGACGTAGCAAATTTTTCCTATATGCTCACGCAGGATGTCATCGAGTGCCCTCTGAAATATCGAGGGAGCATTTTTTAAACCGAATGGGAGTCGTGTAAACTCATATTTTCCGTTATTCACGGAGAAAGCGGTTTTTTCTATATCGGATTCCTTTAGAAGTATTTGGTGGAATCCACTTTTCAAATCTATTACAGTAAAATATGTGTTTCTCCCCAATTGCGCTAATACGTCATTTATTTGCGGAATGGGGTACCGATCTGGAATGGTAACAGAATTTAATTTTCTGTAGTCGACTACCATTCTATACTTTTTTTTCTTTGAAGCGTCCAATTTTTTTAGAACGATCCAAACGGGCGAATTATATGCAGACCGTGAAGGTCGTATTATGCCATGATCCAATAACTTTTTGATTTGTTTTTCAATTTCATCTTTTAGTGTTACTGGAAATGCATAGAATCTGGAATAAACTGGGTCATTTGTGGTCGTTCTTATCTCTCCTTTGACAGCAGTGGTGAAAGTTAACTTTTCGTCAGGTTCGACGAAAAGTTGGGGATATTTTTTTACTAAACTATTAATTTTCTATTTTTGATCACTTGTCATATGCGACGTTCTAATGTTTATGTTATTTACTGCTTGCGAGGCTTGCTGTTTAATATGGACTTTAACGCTGTTGTTGATTATCATGTAGTTGTCTTTGGTGTGAATTATGGCAGATAATTCTTTCAAGGAATCATTTCCCAAAATTCCATGAAATGATGTCAATGTTGGTAATAAAAATACTTTAACTTTGACTGATTTAATATTGAACAGATTTATGTAAGAATAATGAGTAATTCTCGTTTTCCCACCTACAGAAGTAGCGTGAAAGATATTGTCGTTAGGTATTGGGTTTTTGATAAGAGCCGGTTGAATATAATTTTTATTTGACCCGGTGTCAATTAAAAATTTAAGAATTTTATTGTCGCTCGTCTTACATTCAAAATATGGCAAGGACGAGCATGTTATTCTAAAAAATGGATTTCTATAGGATCAGTATCGTTCATATCGGTATTATCGTCAGTGGGTTCATTGACGTTATTTCCGTATTCGGGGTATTCGTTTAAATATTCTTCCCAGGATTGGTCATATTCATAATTTTCTGTTTTCGCGATTTGCGCGTTGTCATAGTCTTCGTTGCTGTCATTACTTTGAAGAGTGTCAATGTGATAATTTCTTTGCCATTTATATGGTTGCTGTGTTTGTAAAGATGTCGGCAGAGGTCGTTTACCTATATTTTTGTTATTATTTCTAGGGTTATTTAGATAATTAACGTCTTTAGTTTTGAAGGTTTGATCGATTTCCATGGGGACTGGAGCCGGAAGTGGTTTAGGTGCAACTGGTCTCGGTGGTGGTCTACTGTCATAATTGTTATATTGTGGAAGATAAGGTCGAACCATATTCTGATTGTTAAACTGTTGAAAGTTTGTTGAATTTTTTTGTGGCCAGGTTGGGATGTTCGCTTGTCGTAACTGTGGTAAGTAAGCTGCTTGAGGGTAAAATTGTTTGGGCAACATGTGATTGTTTGAATTATTTCTACGGGGTGGGATTAAAGGCTTTTTATCCGCAATATTATTCTGAGTGTAGGCCGAAAATTGTGCGCTGAATTGTTGGTTATCAAGCTTAAGGCATAACTGAAGGGCCTGTGGAAGATCTACCGGTTCACGAATACCTAATAGGCGAGGTAAGTCTCCTTTAAGCCCTCTGATGAATGTGTCTAGAGCCTTATTTCTGTATGTCCTAGTTAATATTTGCATGGCTTCCGCTCCGATTTCCATGCAGGAAATTTTATTAATTATTAATGAAAGGTGCATGTAAACCTCTTGATAGAAATCTTGTATTGTTTTACTGCCTTGTACCATTGCTGTTAACTGATACTCTAAAGTGTTAATGTCTCTTTTGTCTGCATAGTGCAGGTTTAGGCATTTCACAATACAATCCCATTTCAAAGGTGTGTTATATGATTCTAAAATGTTGTCTGCTCCTCCAATTATTTTGTTTCTTACAACACTTAAAATTCCATAGTACCTAGGAGTGCCTTTGATTGGGTCATAAAGAGCAAGGATGCGCTCAACACTTTTCCGCCAGGAGCTATATTCAATAGGGTTTCCAGAAAAGTCCCTGAGGCAACGTACTACATCTGGCACCTTGTCTAATTCGCTAAGGTTAATTGAATTACTTTCGTCTATAGTTTGGTCAATTCCCGACAAATCGTTATTTGGATTAATTATTGATTCCACTGTACTTCTACATTCACTGGCGACAATTCTCCTGACAATGGTTGAAATTAATGCCTCTAATTCCGGCGTTGCATTAATTCTAGGTGTGCTAGGATTATCGGATTGGGGAATAGCATTACTAGAGCCGGGCTGATTATGATTAAGGACCGGTGGTCTTAATATATAATATTAGGATTCATTTTCACTCAACTTAAAAGTATTAAAATTTACACGATACCACCAATTATTTACTTATAAGTTTTCTTATTACACTTTCTTATTTCTATTTAAATTTTATTAATCTTCCATTAAAACTTATTTTTAATTTTAACTTTCACTTCTGAGATTAACTTTTATTTTGTTTAATGAACTCTTTATTTTTAATTTTAACTTTAAATTTTAGTACATCAATTTTCTTGCTTTTTATAAAACTTTAAAAAATTCTTTCACAATTTTCATTTGCTTATCCTTATGTTAGACTTAACTTACAATGAAATCACCAGTCTCCACTGAGCCATTTGGTTGTATCCTGTTTGTCCGTTCATATTCGGTCTACTAAGGTCCTCCTGGACTTCTTCTTCGTGAAGGTTCCTGCGAACTGATACTACAGGTTGTTGGTGTGCGCGTGGATTCGTACTGCTTAAGGACGATTTTAATATTCGCGTAAAACACGTAAATTTAAATATACGATTCGCGTTGGGCGCCAGTTAGCCAAATTAAAACACACTGTGTTTATGTTTCGACTTCCTTTATTGAGTGCTACTTGAGGACTGACTTACAATTTTTAAATTTTGACAAAAGTAAATTTGCTTACAATTAATATGAGCTTGTCACGTAGATGGGCCGCGTGACTGCGGTGAGGTGTAGTAGAGCGATGTCAGCAAATTCCACCAGGTATCTTTCTCACGGTTCGATGTCTGTTTGCCCGTGAGCGTTGTTGTTGTTTACGAGTCCAGCGGAAGCGGTGTTTGGTTACTTTTATTGCGCGTGTGGACAACAAAGCGGGCACTAAATTTGTGTGAAGTTAACTTATATAAACTTTTACTTTGTCTTCATTGTTTTGGCCGCACTTAAAAGCGTACAAATGTCGCGTCCGTTACTGTGAAAATGCCCATATATAACATTATCAAATGTAAGACATACATATATTCACAAATAAAATAATGGCTTAGGCTAAACCAACACTTATTTCATATTGTATGTCAATTTATAGTTTATGTATTCGACGGCAAATTACATATGTATGTATGTACATTTGTATATGAAAAACAATAATGCACAAGCGCAAGAACATCATCTTTCTTTCATACCTATGTACATATGCATGTATGCCCAAATAACCTTGATTTATTTATTCACATGTCACAGCACATCACATTTCTACAAGAAATCAAATATACCTACATTCGCACTAAAGAACGACCCTACGAGACAGTGCTTAGCACTTTTGACAAAAATTCCAACACATTTACAACGAAACTCTAACACAATTACACTTTTTTGTATGTTACAAGCACATATGCACTCGTATTTGTTTGAAAATCGACTTTTTTTTTGGTTCTCCGTCACCTTTGGAAAATGTGTAAGCAGTAAGCAAACTTTATTCATATATTTTTCCTAATTTTTGCATCAGTAAAAATAAATAAACGCCGTAGCCGAATGGCTTGGTGCGTGACTACCATTCAGAATTTAAAGAGAGAACGTCAGTTCGAATCTCGGTGAAAACACCAAAATTAAGGAAAACATTTTTCTAATAGCGGTAGCCCCTCAGCAGGCAATGGCAAACCACCGAGTTTATTTCTGCCATGAAAAAAAGCTCCTCATAAACATATCATAAAAAAAAAAAATAAATGTATAAAAAAAATTTTTTTTTGGGATTCGAACCTAGGATTTTAGAACGAAAACCTACATTGCTAACCGCTCGGCTATCGCGCTATGCTGTCGGCGGTGCGCTAAAAGTTATTTTGTTTGTCGCTACGTTTATATGTAACTGGCACTGAAACGAATCCATATGTATGAAAGGGATAGAAAATCACAAGTACACAAAGTTTTTAGCTCGATTTTCCCAACGCTCTTAACAAAGTGATTGTAATGAGCAATGTTCGGTGACCGGTCACGTGACCGGGTCTCTTCTTGGATTCTTGGGTAGGGATTCATACCCGTTCATACATACATGCATACATGTGCGCGAGCACAGCTCTCCCTTCTTGCTTCCGTGCACTTTTGTCTACCATCAGTCGATATTCTAAATATTGTACTTATAAAAAGAAAATACCTTGATAGAAGCAAACACAGCAATATGCGCAGAGCGATGGCCGCTTTGCCACCACGCATTGTAAAATATTCTAGAACACATCAAAAACACAGCACACTCACTTTGTTATCATCGGAGGGCGACGCAGGTGAGAGGTTTAAAAATGTGGGGCCTCCACAGTCGCTCCGATGATATATTTTAAAGGAAAATAAAATAAAGAGGCGTGTCAATTTCGAGTTCTTATCAGTTTTTATTATTATTTGGATGTATGTAGATATAAATGTATCAATATCATACAATATATAATAACACGGAGCTATGTACGTATTAATAGTATACAATACAAGATGGTATGGAATTATAATTACCTTGGTAGGCTGGCACGTCCTGATCCTTGGGTTAGAAAAATCGCAGAGCCATTAAAATTTAAAATTAAGGCAAAAGTAACCTCGCCGAACAGCATTTAACATAATAAACGTTTTAATTGTTTGGCGGGGTAATGCCGAGGTTAACGGCCTTAACGTTGCAGCGACAGGAACCGGTGGTTTGCAACAGTCGGAACGGTAGGCGCAACTAACATTAGGGTGGCTAAACATTTATGATACGTTATGGTGTGGCCTTAACATTCCGGCCCCCTTGCGACAAGCAATAAGTGTGTTAGGACGGAGGTGCCAGCCAACGTTCGGTTCGTTGATTGTGAGCCACCTGAGGCCGCCGGTGACGTCTGAAAGGTTGCTGTAACGGTATAGATATTACGTACGTGGATCTATTTATTGCATACAAAAAAAGAGTGAAATTTATTATATTTCACAAATTTATTGAGTAATTCATTCTCTATTTAGGATAAGTTCAATACAATATTGTGTTCATTCTAATGGGCAGACTTCGGACAGTACCCAGCCAAATATAGAGCTTTGCGCCATAATGGCGCCGAGAGAGCGGGGTAGAGTTTCCGGTATCATAACGCTGGAGTATAGCTGTGCTCCTATCACTAGGCGGATTAGAGTGGATTCGTAAAAGCGCGAATCCGCCGGTCGCATATGGACGTAGGGCGCCGCTATAGTCGGGTCGATACTTCTCAAAGGGCTGACGCGTTGGAAGCCCGGTACGACCGCAGCATGTGTGACAACGCGCTTGTTGTTGCCGTTTCGTCCCCGAATGGTAACGACGCACCCATTTTGGTCTCCTACCTGGGTATTTTGTAACTACCGTTGCTTCTTGATGGTTGCCGCTCCAACGTCGTTCGCGTGCGTGGTCGAAAAGGCCTAGTTTCCGATCCACGCTCGCGCTGACGTTCGTACTGTAGCTCGAGTCGAAGAGGTCTAGTCTCCAACCCCTTGTCTACGCTGGGATGGAAAGGCCTAGTTTCCGCTGTGGACACAACTGGGTGGACAGTTATAGTTTCCGCTGCTGCCGTGTTTTGATCAGTAGGCGGTGTCTCCGATAAGACGTCTGATGCATTTACCGACCCCGGGTGGCTGTCTTCCTCAGTGACTTGCTGGCTCCTCGAGCGTCGTTCCTCTGGCACGTGTAGCATCGAATGGTGTCTCTCGCCGCATCGTCTGCCCCTTCCTTCGCTAGTACAGTTGCGCGATTTGTGGGCCATGGATAAGCAGTTGGCGCAATAGTGGCCCAGAAGCGCTTCCCGAAGCCGCTCAATTGGGCTTCTTCCACGAAAAACGGGGCAGAGGCGTATTGGGTGCCTTGATTCGCGTAAACGGCATGCCGTGGGGTAGCGATGGGGGTGGTGATTAGCCTTTTTCCTTATGACGTTGTAGCGCGTCATTTTTTAGCTGTAAAGATATTATTGCATTGTGGGTGGCGATATATTTTTAATTAGCTGTTTTCGTTTTGTTAAAAAACAAGGGAAACCTAAAATGTGTTTTATGGTTCCTTAATTATCTTTTGGTATCTTGAATTTGTATGATAGAATGTATTAGTAGTGGTGCATTGGCTGGTCAGCGCTTATCACGGCGAAGAAAAAGAAAAACAATAATATCTTTATGTTAACTAAATATGCACTACGCATTTTAGTTTTTTTTTATTATTATTTGGCTATGAGTAACTATCATAGCCCTATGAGATACCCGGATGTGACCTGCCACCCAAAAAAAAAATTTACGTGTCTAATTAGATACAATCGCATCTTAATGTGTATTTAATATGTTCACCGCGGGGGGTGGGTACATACTAATGTGTTTTGTAATATTCGCCGTATAGGAAGATCGTGTTTTCATCGGAGGGCGACGCAGGTGAGAGGTTTAAAAATGTGGGACCTCCACGGGAGCGATCGCAGAGCCATTAAAATTTAAAATTAAGGCAAAAGTAACCTCGCCGAACAGCGTTTAACACAGTAAACGTTTAAACTGTTCGGCGGGGAAATGCCGAGGTTAACGGCCTTAACGTTGCAGCGACTGGAACCGGTGTCTTGCAACAGTCTGAACGGTAGGCGCAATTATCATTAGGGTGGCTAAACATTTATAAGACTTTAGGGTGTGGCCTGAACACACTTCATGCCACAAATGCGTATGTCGCCCAAAGCTAAAATCTAAGCCTATCGACTACAAAAACAAAATATGTACATTCCTAGACGCAGTCGCAGGGGGCATGATTCTTTTAGTCGCGACGGCGCTGAACAATTTAGATATTATATGGTACAAAGAAAAACAAAATTCATTCATAAGTTCGAGCTCATATTCCTAAGAGCAAAGTACTTTCAATTTCCAATTTTCTCGACAAAGAAAATAGTCAATATTGGAGTATTTCGCGTTGAATTATTTGCCAATATTTGATAAATCTTGAATTTTTGTCATGTCGAGTGGCCGCGGCTCCGTATATATGTATGTACTCCGTATATATGTATGTATGAAAGTAAATATGTCTTCTAACTGTTCGACAGTCGCGAGTTGAATGCGAGTTAGATTCCTTGAACAATTCCAGCGAATCACATTTTTCTGTCCGCAAGGCCGCATATGTGTACCCTATGATCAGAAAGTACCGGGAATGTTTAAATAAAACAATGCAGAGTTAGGTTAGGTTAGGTTGAAGCGGTTATCCTGTGGAACACACTCAGGCCCATTGTGATGCCGCGTAGGGAGCTTTCCCTATTTCTCCTAAAACCAGTGTTTGCTTTTCAAAAATTTTAGAATACCTCCTATCTCTGCGGAACTGAGATCTTCCAATTCGTTACAAAATTGTCTACCTAGAATAGAAAATCTCCGTCTGGATAGAGCAGAACAATGGCATAGAAGGTGTAAGATTATCTCTTCCTCTTCCTCATCAAGACAACTTCTACAGAAGTCATGTGCTTGCACACCCATCCTTTGGGCGTGTTTACGACTGTGTTTATTTTGGCTTAGCAAAGATTCTGTGCGTTTAGCACTAAGAGTCGGCCACAGTTGATGGGCGATTTTGCAGGTGGCTTCATTACGCCATCTTTCGTTTGCTTTCCTTACGATTTCTTCAACGATGAGTAGCTTACATGTTTGTTAAGGGTATCCCTATGTCATTGTCTATTTACTCATCGGTCAATTTGGTGCCAAGTCTCACTAGTTCATCAGCTGCAGTCACCCTCAATGTCGCGATGACCAGGAACCCCTTTATTTTTAGGTAAAATGACTCAGCCATTTCGTTAAGATATGTGCGAAATTTCATGGCTACCGTGGAGGTTGTCGACTGTTTTGTGAAGGATTTTATCGCTGGCTGGCTGTCAGTGAAAATGTAGATGTCATTTCCAGATATCGCATCACACTGTATCAGCAGAGAATGTTAATGCAATGAGAAGGTGCAAATGTTACTGTAAGCTTTTTTTAGTACAATTGAGATTTGAAAGATTTGAAGTAAGGGAATTTAGCACACCGAGTTTATAGACACCTCACTGACTTTTGCCCACACAAAAATTAGAAACACCACACATCTTTCACCTCAACACACAACACATTTCTCACCTCGACATTAAAGCAATTAAATTGTTACTATTTTCGTATTTTTGAAATAATAAGCGAATACGTAAAATTTATTACATAATTTTTTTTCAATTATATTAAAAAAAAAAAACGATTTAAAAAAAAAAAATTTATAAAAAAAGTTTGCACCGGGAATTGAACTCGAGTCTAACATGTGGCGAGGAAAAATAGGCGGTGCGTTTATTTCATCGACTGCTTATTTTTTTACCATTTTGTTACTTTTGAAATGATAAGCGGATACATAAAATTCATTACAAATTTTTTTACGATTACATTAAAAAAAAAATTTAAAAACGAAAAAGAAAAAATTTCCACCGAGAATTGATGGCGAGTCACGTGGGGAGGATAAATACGCAGAGCGTTTATTTCTGCGCCTGCGTTGTGAACCAAAGGTTTTGTGCATGCGCGCGACGCGAATAAATTTTAATAAAGTTCTGAAAGTAATTCATGAAGTGTTTCATTACACACATATGTACATAAATGAACGTATACTTTATATGTAAATAAATGATGGTATATGATAATATACATAAGTACATAATATGTATGTACATGTCAATAGGAGGTATTTGCATTCAGAAAAAAAGAACGGTTTAAGATAAATCAACACTTATTTTATATTGTATGTCAATTTATAGTTTATGTATTCGACAGCATTTACATGCATATGTATGTATGTACATTTGTATATGAAAAACAATAATGCACAGGCGCAAGAACATCATATCACATGTGCAAGTATGCCCAAATAACCTTGACTTATGTATGTATGTACACATGTCACAGCACATCACATTCTTACAAGAAATCAAATACACATACGCACTAGTGAACGAGTTTCTTCCTAACAAGTGCAAAAACAATTCTGCTCTATGTATATATATATAAGTTTTTAATTCGAAAGTCGAATTTTGTTTTTAAAAAGGGTCGGAGCTAATGCACCGCTTTATTGGACTCCAGATTAAGACTAAAAGTTTATTTTCACAATTCTATTAATTATAATAAGTTTTACAATCTTAATGCAAGTATTGCATTTTTATTCTTTGGATAAATTTACAATATTAATGTAAGTATTGCATTTTTTATTATTTGGAAAAATTTACAATCTTAATGCAAGTATTGCATTTTTTATTCATTGGAACGAATTGCTCATTTAATGCCTGCAGGTCATTGTTCTGTTATTTGCATTTCCGGCACGCTTTAGAAATAAATTGCTTACCTAATGTCTACGACTTGTTTGTGTTATTAAATTAACAGTTAAGTAAAAGTAGCAAAAGCAAAGGAAAAAGAGAAAATAAATGTAGCGCGTGTTAACTCCTCCGCATTTAAAAACGAACGTCCTCGTGCGTCTGAGTAGGATAATCTTCAGGATGTGGTTCGGGTTGTTGGAAATTTTTAATTGTTACCTCTTGTAATGGGGCCCTTTTGAAAAATTCGGAGACGTGTTTGGCCCCTCGCTTTGGGCCTTTCATTGAAGTTAGTTTTAGTACCCCGATTGCCATTAGAGTTAAAGTTATACCAGATATCCCAAAATTAACTATTGATGTTGTTAACCCTTTATTTTTTAAAGTCTCGATATAGTTTATGTTTTTTAGGTGAAGTTCTTTCATCATTTCCAGGCTTAGCAATTCTTCTTCGGCCGTAAGTGTTGCATTTGGTTGTAGAACTGCAGGAAGGGGTTTTCCGCTAGAGATTTCTTTAGACAGAAATGTTTGGTTGTTTATTATAATGGTGGAGTTATGGTACTGGATTACAAATGATCCAGTTAAGTTAATCTTCTCTTTGTCGATGTGAACGGTGTCGTTAAATCGATTTAAAAGTATTATTCCTGGGAGGACTTCTAGGACAGTGGGAATGTGTTGGTTGTTAATCGTAATGCAGCTAGGCGATCGGCTTTTGAGTAGATGAGGAATGCATGTGGAGTTACTGATGTCTACAATATTTTCCTTTGTACAAATTTTAATTTCATTATGTTCTTTACAGTTGCTTTTCTTTCCTTAGATTTTATTTTGACATCTTATAATTTTTTCAAATGGTATTTTATATAATCTATTACCTTTCTTTATTGCTTTTATTAATAGGGATTCGCATAAATTGTTGTCAGTTATTGGGATTTCAATTAAGTACACAATCTTAGAATTACTAGAGGCTATCTTAACGTTACTGAATTCAAATGCCTCTTCTATATTAGTGAAGGGAATATTATTTTTCTCAATAATTTCTTTTATTAGTTTCATTTCAACGTTAGAAAATATATTATATATGAATTTACAATGCCAACTTTGGCCCAATGTATTGCATAATTGATATTTATGATTTCATCTTTTATTAATTGTAGCTTAAATTTAATGTTTACGGCCATATCATGCTGAACATCTTCCTTATCTTTTAATATTTTAAATATTTTATTTGACACTTCCGTTATATTATTTATTCTTCCGCTCATTGCTCTATTTATTATTAATTGGTTATTGTTATTTTCAAGTAAGTTGTTTATATGATTTTCTAACATAACGAGATCTTCGTGATCCGGGCTCCCTGTGAGCCATTTCCAGGCGGTACCAATTGTGTTTATGGATCTCTTGTTTACCTTTGGCTTTAGTCTACTTAGGAAACTTTGTATTTCGGACATTTCATGGAGCAAGAAGGGGAGTAAGGAATTGTCGGAAGTTATTTTGTGTCTTATCGTGGAGTTGAGTTCGTTCAAAGTCCTTTGGTATTCGTCTGTATCTATTGTATGTATAATTTTATAGGTCTCATTTTGGATTTTGGTCCATCCTGTATTAAAGGTTGCTAATTGTGAATTTGTGTAATCGAGGATACGGAACTCGCCTGTGGCGAGTGGTATTATTAATCTGAAAGCAATAGATGAGTTAAGTTCTAATATTACTCTTGTGTACGGTTCGGTCTTTTTCTGTTATAACTACACTAGATTTGTCTTCCTTTACTATTTCTTTTGTATCTGTTAGTAAGTTTTGAGCCTAGTCTTTTATTTATTCGCACATAAATAATGTCGCCTGGCAAATATGTTTTCATTGGGGTCCTCTTCCGATTGTGCACTTCTAAGTCCTTTGCTTGTTTTTTCCTAAGTGCTTCGATATTTTCCTGCCGGGCCTTCTCGTACTGGTCGGGATTTGTAGAGACCCTGCGTCCAAAAAATATTTCTATCGGTTTCTTCCCTGTTGTCGAGTGGACTGTGCAATTGTACTCGTATACCGATCTGTCCAAAATTTCCAGGAATGTTCTATGGATTCGTTCCGCCTTTAAGCAGCGCGCAATTTCTGAGAGGGTTGAGTGGAACCGTTCCACCTGCCCGTTTACTGTGCTTGCGTAAGGAGGTGTCTTGTAGATTTCTATCCCAAGTTGATCCTCCAACATAAAACATAAGGAGGCTGAGTTTAATGCTTTTTCGTTGTCTACTACTATCATTTTTGGTACGCCGAATGCAAAAATTATCTGGCTCAGAGGTTCCCTAATATCTTCCGAAGCTCTGCTTTTTATTACTCTAGCTTGGGCATATTTGGAAAATTTGTCGATTGCAGTAAGAACTAGATTTTTCTCTGTGTTATAAATGTCAATATGCACTATTTCACCGGGATATTTCGGAATGGGAGTTTCAAGCAGCTGTGGCTTATTTGGATGCCGGTCATATTTATTCTCCTTGCAAATTTTGCATTGTCTGACTAGAATTTCTATTTTAGCACTCATTTTTGGAAAGTAAAATTTTTGTAATAGTTGGATTTTATTTTCCTGTGCATTCCTATGGGCGCGTCTGTGTTCTTCTAGCATTTCTATTTCCTGTCTGGCTTCGTTTGTAAGGTCCTCGACTTTGGTTTGGGTAAAACGTATTCTGAATTTAGAAAAATGAAGGGGGTATAATCGTTGGATTCTTCCCATGATTGGCTCTGAGGTAAAAAGTCCGTTTATTACTGAGGGATTTAAATAACGTTTAAGAATTGAAATTAGATTTTGTTCATCGTAATCTTGTTGATTAAAAATGTGTCTATGATATGTGGGAAAGGGTATTTTGAATTGGTAACTATTTTCGTCGCCATTTAGGAGCCAAATTTGGTTCTTGAAAGCATTTATAGGTCCTTCTACTGCTGGGATAAGATTGTGCGCCGAACTTTCGTCACTATGTTGCGTTCCTGTCAATGAATTGATTTGTGATACTTGTGGCGGTCTTGAGAGTGCGTCGGCCACAATATTGGTTTTTCCTGGTTTATAGATTAGCTCGTAGTCATACTCTTCTAATCTAGCCTTCCACCTTTTCATCTTACTGTTGTGGTTTCTGTTGCTTAGGGCGAAAGTGAGTGGCTGATGGTCCGTAACGATTTTAACCTTCGCGGAACCGTAAAGGTAGTTTCTCAAGGAATTCAGCGCCCATACTATCGCTAGCATTTCTCTTTCGTTTGCTGCGTAATGCTCTTCGGCTTTAGAAAGAGTTCTCGAGATGAAAGTTATTGGCTTGTCGTTTTGCGATAGTACGGCTCCAATTGCGTAATTGGAGGCATCTGTTGTTAACACAAATTCTTTAGAGTAGTCGGGGTATGCAAGCATTATGCCCTTACCAATGAGTGATCGTTTAAGTTTCTCGAAGGAATCTAAGGCGTCTTTGTTCAAGGTTACCATGACTTTCTTTGATTGATTCTTGGACACTCGTCCGCCTTCCCCCCTTAAGAGGACTGTAAGGGGTTTCGCGAGCTTCGCGTAGTCTTTGATGAAGCGGCGATAATACCCTGAAAGTCCTAAAAATGATCGGAGTTATTTTAGAGTTTTAGGTATTGGAAACTTTGCTATTGCGTCAGTTTTTTGTGGATTTGTTTTGAGGCCTTTTTCGGATATTATAAAACCTAAAAATTCCACTTCTGTTTTTAGGAATTGACATTTGTCAAGTTGTACTTTTAGATTTGCTTTTTCTAACGTATTGAAGATTTGTTGGATGTCGTTAAAGTGGGTTTCCTGATCTTTACTAAATATTATGATGTCGTCGATGTACACGTAACATCTCTTTCCTATATGGTTCCTTAAGATGTCGTCAAGAGCTCTTTGAAAAATTGAAGGAGCGTTCTTGAGACCGAAAGGTAGCCGGGTAAATTCGTATTTACCGTGATTTACCGAAAAAGCTGTCTTCTCTATATCCGATTCACTTAGAGGAATCTGGTGGAAGCCGCTCTTTAAATCGAGTACTGAGAAGTATTTATTTCTTCCTAGGTGTGCTAGTACTCCATTTATTTCGGGTATAGGATATCTGTCCGATATAGTTACTAGGTTCAATTTTCGATAGTCAATTACCATGCGAAATTTCTTCTCTCCTGATGTGTCTGGTTTTTTTGGTACTATCCATACAGGTGAATTGTATGGAGACCTTGAAGGTCTTATTATACCGTTTTGTAGCAAATCTTTGATTTGTTTCTCTACTTCCACTTTCAGTGACATAGGGTACGGATAAAATTTGGTGTATATTGGTGTGTCCGTGGACGTCCTTATGCTTCCTTGTACTTTCGTAGTGTATGTCAGTCTTTCTTCGGGTTCGGTAAAAAGTTTGGGAAAATTCTTCGCAATTGCGTTAAGTGTGGTCTTCTGTCTGTCATTTAGGTGGTCAGTCTGTATGTCTATTGTGTTAATCGATTGTATGGTTTGCTGTTTTATTTTAATCCTGACTCTATCTTGTATTGTCATATAATTGTATTTTGTGTGGATTACTGCCGAAAGTTGCTTGAGGCTGTCATTGCCTAAGATGCCGTGGAATGACTTTAAGGAGGGTAACAAAAAAAATTTAATTTTTAGATCGGGTATTCCGAATAAACTAACGTTGGTGTGGTGCGTAATTTTCATTTTTCCAGCTATAGTGCTAGCAAAAAAGGGTTGGTCATTTGGGAGAGAATTGGGTACAATAGAGGGTTGCATATAATTGTTATTTGAGCGCGTATCGATCAATATTTTTAAAATTCCTCCTTCCTTCGTTTTACATTCAAATTATGGAAGTGAGGAGTTTGCTAATCTAAAAAATGGATGTCCGAAAAATGCTCTGCAGCATTGTCGTCTGTGCCGTACTGTTCGAGAGTTTCTCGCACGTTATAATTGTCTTGTCTAATTTCGTCGTGTTGGTTTGCATATTCCAAATCTTGTCGGTATGCAACGCTGTTGCATTGTTCCGCTTCTATGTTAAAGTTACGTTGTCTTTTTTCCATATCTTGCTGGGGAGGTGGTGGTCTTTTCCCGTGAAATGCCAGGTTTTGTGGTGGCCTATTAATGTAATTGACCCTTCTCGTCTGCATGCTCTGGTCGATGTCCATTGGTTCAGGTCTTGGCATAGGCTTTGGTGCAAAAGGTCTAGGTGGTGGCGGGTGTTGAGGTTGAGAATTGAAGTTTTGTTGTTGTGGGAAAAAATTCTGGGGTCTTTGCCAGTGCCCTTGTTGTTGAGGTGGGATATAGGAGGGTGGGAGTGTTTGTCTCTGCATTGGTTGATTCCAATGAGCAAGGTGTGAGTAAAACGGTTTCGGTACGGCGTGGGGCTGTGGGGGGAAATTCCTTCGTAGATTTACAGGTGGTTTCCTATTGGCGATATTTGCTCGGTAGGTTTGATTCTCCAATTTGAGGCATAATTGCAGAGCCTCTGGAAGGTCTGTTGGTTCTCTTATCCCTAGGAGTCTCGGAAGGTCACCATTGAGACCTCTAACGAAGGTATCCAACGCTTTGTTTCTATACGTGTCTACAAGAAGTTTCCGAGGTTCTGATCCGGCTTCTAAACAAGACATTTTGTTCAGGATCAGAGAGATGTTTGAATAAACCTTCTGATAATATTCGTGTATGGTTAGATTTCCCTGAGTCAGTGAGGCCATTTGGGACTCTAAAGTACCTAGGTCTCGTTTGTCGCCGCAATGCGTTGTGAGACAACGTGAAATCGCGGTCCAATTTAAGGGTGTGTTGTAGGATTCCAGCACAATGTCTGCTTGGTCTGTAATTTTGTTTCGTATGATGTTTAAGATACCAAAGTATTTATGTGAGCCTCGCATTGGCTATTACAGTTGTAGAACTCTATCTACACTTTTCTTCCAGGATCTGAATTCACCTATGTCCCCTGCAAATTCTCGCAAAGAACGCACAACATCAGGAATTTTGTCGAGTTCACTGATACCATGGGGTCCTATGTTAACAGGTTCGTCTACCGCGATAACGTTCCTAACTGCTAACCTGTCGTCTAATATTCTATTGACCACTTCTGTTATTTGCCTAACTATGCCCCTATTTTCTTCATTTTGGAGATTTGCATTCGGAAGGGATTTGACCTAGAACTGGTGGTCTTATTAGATTACTTAGATTACTCATCTTCGCAACTGGACGCGATTATTTACGCCTTATAATTCGGGATAATTTAGATAACGGAAATGTCAAAATTATTTTTCTCAAATTTGTTCAAATTTATTTTTCCTCAAATTATTTCCGATTATTTTCGGTTTAAGACTTGGATTTAAATTTTGTCTTGATCCAGAATTTGATTTCTTTATCTTATTCCTAATTTTTTTCAAATTATTTTTAGTACACTTTATTTTTGTTGATTAGATATTTTTTTTAATTTTTCTTGGTTTGAACCTTATCTAATTTACAAATTAGAACACGCTTTTCGTACCTATGCGAATTTCCGTGTTTCAAAAATTAGTTAAAATATTTTGGATACATAACTCACTTCTTATTTAATATCTCTAGTTATTAATTTTATTATTTTAATTGAACTTAAAAAGGTTTAATTTCACTTAATGTACTTAGGTAATTACGATGACTTACAATAAGAGTAGCATTGAACTACTCTTCCCTCGCTGGCTGCACGGATGAATTCCTTTTTGGTCGGCTAAACCTACTGCGGCTCCTGCTGCAACACTTCAATGCGAGGTGGTCTCCGGACGGACACTAGAGAGCCTGAGTCTTCTGGGAATCCTGTATGACCAGTCGGAAAATAGGATTGGTGCCGTTGGGAAGTCAATTTTAGTTTCTTCCTTTCACAGACACTGTTTTGTGATAGCGCGAAACACTGACACTATGTTGGGGAATTTTTATATTTTTCCCTTTTCACTTTTTCACGACTGGTCCCTGCTCGGGCGCCAGTTTTTAATTCGAAAGTCGAATTTTGTTTTTAAAAAGGGTCGGAGCTAATGCACCGCTTTATTGGACTCCAGATTAAGACTAAAAGTTTATTTTCACAATTCTATTAATTATAATAAGTTTTACAATCTTAATGCAAGTATTGCATTTTTATTCTTTGGATAAATTTACAATATTAATGCAAGTATTGCATTTTTTATTCTTTGGAAAAATTTACAATCTTAATGCAAGTATTGCATTTTTTATTCATTGGAACGAATTGCTCAATTAATGCCTGCAGGTCATTGTTCTGTTATTTGCATTTCCGGCACGCTTTAGAAATAAATTGCTTACCTAATGTCTACGACTTGTTTGTGTTATTAAATTAACAGTTAAGTAAAAGTAGCAAAAGCAAAGGAAAAAGAGAAAATAAATGTAGCGCGTGTTAACTTATATACTCACTTTATGTCCTAGCATATATACATACATATACGAGTATACCTACTTGCCTTCTAAACTTCCTACAAAATAATTGTATTCATATGTTACTACATCCATGCACGTTCATACATTCATGCATATATGCGCGAGCACAGCGCTCCCTTCTTGCTTCCGTGTACTTTTGTCTTTCACCAGTCGATATTCCTGATATTGTACTTACAAAAACACAATACTTTGATAGACGCAAAAGCAACAGCAAGCGCAACGCGATGGCCGCTTTGCCACCACACATTCTAAAATATTCTAGAACACAACAAAAACACATACCTCACATGCGCATGTCGCCCAAAGATAAAATCTAAGCCTAGCCGACTACAAAAACAAAATACATTCGTAGACGCAGTCGCAGCGGCCATGATTCTATCAGCGACGGCGCTGAACAATTTAGAACAAAAACAAAAAGTTCATTCATAAGTTAGAGCTCATATTTCAATTTCATTCATAAAACGAGCCGCCTATATGCCAATTTTCGCGACCATTCGAAAATAGTCAATATTGGAATATTTCGCGTGGAATTATTTGCCAATATTTGATAAATCTTAAATTTTTGTCATGTCGAGTGGCCGCGGCTCCGTATGTATGTATGCACCCTTATATGTATGTAAATATGTCTTCTAACTGTGCGACAGTCGCGAGTTAATGAGACTTCCAGCGAATCACACATTGTTGTCCGCAAAGCCGCATATATGTACCTTATGATCAGAAAGTACCGGGAATGTTTAAATTAAACAAAACAGAGTTAAATTTAAGGCAAATTTATATTATCTCTTTCAAAATATGACCCGTCTGGAGCAACACACATGTGCCAACGTTTAACCCAGTCCTCCAAACACCCCCGGCAGGCCGATTTGTATTCTCCTTGATCAGTGCGATGGCGCCTTATCATCATGCAAAATCTGAGAATTGTTTGCTCACATTCCCGGCGGTTTGCAACACACAGCATCTCTCTAAGGTTTCAAACGGATAAATAATATTCTCTATTGACTGTCTGGCCCGATGGAAGGTACTCATGGTGGACTATGCCTTGGCAATCGAAGGAAACAGTCAACATCACCTTCCCGGGTCTTTTTGCTCATAGGGTATACATATCCCATCTTTTCACTGACGGACAAGAAGACGGTCGCAGTTGTTGTTTTTGTGTATGTAAGTAGTTCAGATTTGACTGAAGAGATTAAATATAGGAATGCATATTCATATGATTGCCTTTATGGCTGTTTTACATATAAATTAATTCAAAAGAAGTATGAATAATGTTATATAGAAAATAAATTTCTAAATAACAGGTATTAGAAAAACCTGAATACAGTATTTTAAATCAATTCTAATTAAATCAAATATAAAAAATGAAATAAAAATATCGAACAAAAAACTGTGTACAGGATTTGAACCTGAGTCAAATATGATACGATGTACTGCATACACAACACGTCTTTCGCGATTGCACTAATCTATAATTACTAACGAACTTTTCTAAATCACTCATTTATTCGATTCGCAGTTTTATATGCACATTTTCTGCGTTAGTTGAAAGTTTGTATGCGTAATTATATGCATATGCATGTGTGTATGCGCGTTTGGCTTTCTGGACGGATATTAGAATGATATTTTCTCATCAATATAATTTGGATTTGATGAGATAGATTATAGACATATGTACATATTTTCTGTTTTGATTGATTTATATAAAAATCAGGTCATATCCAGTATGAACTATTTTATATTATACCGAAAAGAAATTTCCATTTGTAAAATACAAAAAAACAGTATTTTAAAGAAATTTTAATTAAAATAAACTCAAAAATTTTACCAAACTTTCCTGGTTTGAATTGTAATGCAAAAAAATGTGCAAGAAAAAAAATATGACTTCAGGACTTGAACCTGAATTAAATACGTGCCAAAAAACAAAACGAATAATTCCGCCGACTTTAGCTTCTGCACCACAAACTGACTGCCGCGCGGCCTTCTTAATCGTAAATTTATTCGCTTCGATTTCCTTAGTAGTGTGCCCGAAATATCTTATGAACTTCCTCAGTAGTTTGGTAAACGCAGAAAATATCTGAATTCCTGTCCTAGCGTGGTAAGTAAATATAGAAACCCTCCACTCGCGTCACTCGCGTGGTAAATATCTGTAATTCGCCACTCGTGAGCAAAGTTGAATTTGAAATTACCTTAGTTTGAATCTACAAATTAGTACTCGAAAAAAGCTCATTTAACATTTGCTCCTTCTCATTGCATTAACATTCTCTCGTACCAGTGTGCCATCAGTTCAGCCTGAAAGACGCTACTGTAGTCGGGGAGACGAAAACTGAAGCAGATCCCCAGATGCTCGGAGTACACACCTCCGTCCACCCTGCCCTCGAGCTTTGAGCCATCTGTCTATACATGGATAGACTCGCCCTGTCTTACATCGTCGCGTTCCCACTCTTCCCTTGAGGGTAGGAGAGTCGTGAGCGTTGTAATGACAAGTGTGGGCGGGAGTGCATGGTCCACCAATCCGGGAATATCCGTAGTGCCAGCCAGGATTTTGCCGTGACCGTAGCTCTTATTTAACCACTTATTTAGAGTGTTCAGCCTTATCGCCGTGCTACGCGCGATATATTTTGCCTGCAGATCTATCGGCAGGAAGTTTAATGTCGCATATAATGCTTTCGATGCTATGGTTGACATCGCGCCAGTTATGAGAACAGATGCGAGTCTCTGAACCTTGTCAACCATAGTAGAGAATAGGCCTAACCACTGCTGTGTAGAGCCAGTGTATCATTCTGGGTTCCAATCCCCATTTCTTTCCAATTAGCTTTCCGCAGGAGTGCAACGCCATCATAGATTTGCGTACTCTATCTGGGACTGGGATCCAGTACAAGTCCTAGATATTTCGGCTTTTCTGTTACTCTAAGTGGTTTCCCTCCTAGGAATATGTGTTTAAGAGCAGATGTTTCATGGTTTCTGCTAAATAGTATCAGATCCGTTTTTTCCGGATTTACTTCAAGTCCTCGACTTTAATACCAAAGTGATAGTTTGTTGAGGGATCTTTGTTGAAGATCGCATAATGTTGGAAGGTGTTTCCCCGAGATTGCTATAACAATATCTTTGTCATATGAGATTATTTTCCCTCCCATTTTTTCAAGTTCTTGAAGAAGATTATTGACAGTTAAGTTCCACAGAAGTGCAGAGATTACCCCACCTTGGGGTGTACCCCTGATCGGGAATTTCTTGGTCGATGTGTCACCCAGATTTGTGATTATCGTTCGCCCAGTAAGCATTCGATCTATCAACGAGACTCGTGCCCTGTTTACACCCATTTCCGTTAGCAAAGTTGTAATAGCCTCTGGATATATATTATTGAAGTCACCCATCGAGTCTAGAAAAGCAGCGAGGATGTATTCCTTATAGTGAAGTGATTTCTCAACCGTGTCAACTAGCGCGTGGAGCGCTGTTTCCACTGATTTGCCTTTGCTGTATGCGTGTTGGGACGGTGAAAACTTATTGAAAATTTCTCCTTTGATATGCCTATCTAGTAAAAGTTCTAGGGCTTTTAACAGAAAGGATGATAGGCTAATCGGCCTGAAGTCCGTCGGTTTCGTATGTGTGCTTTTCCCTCCCTTGGGAATGAATACCACTTTTACTTCCGCCCATTTTTTGGGGATATAATTGAGTCGTATCGCCGCCTAGAAGAGTATAGGTGCGATCATATCTCTTGTATGTTGCAGATCAGCGGGGATGATTCCGTCTGGACTTGGCGATTTGTAAGGTCTGAAGCTGCCAATAGCAAATTTTATGTTATCCTCCGTTATGAGATCTGTTGGGGGATTCCCGTTGTGAACTATAGGTTGAGTTCTACTGTCTTCGTTGCAGAGACCACCTGGAAAGTGTGTCTGCATTAGTAATTCGAGTGTTTCTGCACTGCTAGTTGTCCAGTTGCCGTTCTCTTTTATGAGGTAGCTAAGGTTGCTTGGGCTCGTTGATAGGACTTTCCGAAGCCTATTAGTCTCCGAAACACTTTCTATCTTTTGCTGTTTTTGCTACCCTTATGGCATAGTTGAATCTACGTTGGCATTCTTTGTATCTATCCCACGAGTTAGTTCTCCTCGTTTCGTTATACATAGTTCTGCACTCTTTCTAAGGTCTGCTATATCAGTGGACCACCATGGAGGTTTCGGTTTGCCTCTCCTTGTTCTCTGAGGACATGCTGCTTTCGCAGATTGTTGAAATGCTGAAGTCAGTTCGTCAACCGCTGAGTCGAGCTGTATCTCGGAGCCAATTTGGAAGGTCGCGTCCGGGAGTTTGCTGGCGAGTGTGGTTTCAAACACGCCCCAGTTTGTGCGTCTGCGGCTTGTGACCGGCGTGCACTGCTTAGTTGGTAATGAAATAATGTACCTATGATCTGAGAAGGAGTTGTCTTTAGACACTCTCCAGTCTTGTAAGATTTGCCCCCCTTGTTCATTGACACAAGTGATGTCTAGAACTTCCCTTCTTGTAGTAGTTACAAAAGTAGGGGTATTACCTATATTACTAATATAAAGATTGTTGCACATAATGAATTCAAAAATGTACTCACCACGTGCATTTGTGTCTGAACTGAATCAGACATGATGATGTGCATTCGCATCTGCTCCCAGTATGAATGGGGTACCACATCTCGATGCTTGCTCAGTTGCACTTCTTATGAGTGGTGATGGAGGTAGTTGCTCCGCGTTTCTTTGATAGTAGACGCGACCTGAGTTTACCCTTGTCAGTGACATAGTTCAATTTGTATTCTTTATTGTTCAAACCGCAAACCTGATCTTTTACGACCCATGATTCTTGGATGAGCGCTATATCCTCTTATCTTTCTGCGAGGCGGAGGATGACTGCGGCTGAGGCCGCCTTACTGTGGTAAAGATTGGTTTGTACAACCCTCACTATCGCTTGTAAGCGTTATTGAAGGGCAGCCAACCTCGGTTCGGTCAGCGTTCTCTTCATCGGATGTATGGGGGAGAGACTCCTCATCTTCCATAGCGGAGAGCAGAGTACTCCCCATATCCTCTAAGGTAACGCTTTCAAAAAGTTCGCCAACCATGCCGGAGTTGGAAGCCACCTCATCGTTGTCTGTGACAACCTCGTTCGCCTCTGCAGATGTGGTCGTATTTTCTGCTAGCTACCTCCTGTCTGTAGACATGGGAGTTAGTGCTTGGAAGCCATAGTTTATCTTCCAGTTATTGTTGGCGAGTGGGTCTAATGATTCCTCGTTTAGGATTATCACGGCTAGTCTTCTCTTGATATCCACTTCGCCAATCTTTGCTACCTTCCAGTAGCTGGTAGGTAACTCAGGATTGCCTAGTTTTATCAGTTCCAGTACTTCCTCTGGGTCAGTATGAAAATCTGGTATCCAGGCTCTCGATCTTCGCCGATTGGGGATGTCTTCTCGAGGGACGATATCAAGGTGGGCCCCCGGCCAAGGTTCCCTTATGCGATTAATCGCTAGGGTGTAAAGGTCCGCGGATCACTGATCAGCGCACCTTATTAGTTTGACGCGGGATTGAAACCATCCCGCATCCGAGCAACTGGATGGAGGTCCTGGATTCTCTTTCAGGATGTCCCTGTACACCTTCCAAAGACTCCTGTTTATCAGGTCCCAGTTTTCTTGAGAGATCGCACCATCGTGGGAACTGCGATCAATGACCGCCCGTATGTAGCTTTCTTGCGCTACATCCGCGAAGGACTTCTTTGCCGTGACATTGATCGTCTGAGTGGCGAGCACCTTGGTTTTTTTGGCTACAGCCGATGCCCCTTCACTCGATCGTTTGCGTTTGCCTTGCGCAGAGTCTCTTTAGGCCTTCTCCCGGTGTTCGGTGATGAAAGCTTCAGCCCACGCATTGGAGTCTGACTGTTCCTCAGTCAGGTCCTCTAGTCTGATGTCCTTCAGGGGGAGGAAATGATAGGATACCAGGCTAAGCAGTAACAGTGGGATCGTCGGTACGGTAATCTCCGCATGATGATTGAAAGGCCACCGCCACCGTTTAGCGGATGGGTGGCTAGCCAATACCCATAGGGAGCTGCCCTCTTAGTTCGCGGTAGGTTAGCCTCCATGATATGGGAGTTAAGCCAACACTTAAGCCTCATCTCCGCGGCAAGGACACCAACTTTATGAGGAATACAGGGTTAAATTTCAGGCAAAATTATTTTATCTCCTTCAAAATTGACCCGTCTGAAACATTACACATGTGCCAACATTTAAGCCAGTCCTCCTGGCGCGTTATCATCATGCAAAATCCAAGAATCTCTCAAACACTTCAAAATGGATAATTAATATTCTTTATTGACTGTCTGGCACGATGGAAGGTACTCATGGTGCACTACGCCTTGGCAATCGAAGAAAACAGTCAACATCACCTTCTCGGTACTTTTTGTTTGTAGGGTATACATATCCCATCTTTCCACTGACGGACAAGAAGACTGTCTCGTTGTTGTTTTTTATACGCATACATTTTGCGCTCGATGAAGGTTTGTATACATTTACATACATATATATATATATATATATATATATGCGTGTATGCGCGTTTGGCTTTCTGGATGGATATTACAATATTTTCTCATCAATATGTGTATGTAAGTAGTTCAGATTTGACTGAAGAGATTAAATATATATATTGTTTTATTTTATTACATCCCAATTTTTGTTTTTATTACATCTGTCGATGGACACTTAGTAATTTTTATAGCTTAGGTGGGAGATTAATTGTTACTTGAAATCAGCTTTTAAATAACATGATTTAATTGATGGTTACATAGCTTACATTTAATATATTAGCAACAGTAATATATGTACTTAGTTTTAGTTTATCAAAATAATATCTGCTAATGCTGTTGGTGTGATTCGCTTTAGTCTTAATTTCTGTGTTACCTCCATGTGTGGTATTTCTTTCGAATGTGTTAGTAATTTTTGTGTAATTTGTGTGTGAAATACAGGACGAAATTTCTGAATTACGTCTTTTATGGGATCAATTTTTAGGTCGCGGTGTAAGTCTTCATTTGTTATATACCAGGGTGCATTTACGATAGTCCTTAAAATTTTTGATTGAAGTCGTTGAATTATTTGTATATTTGATTTGCATGCTGTCCCCAATAGTTCTATGCTGTACCTCCAGATGGGTATTATCATTGTCTTATACTATATATTAGCAGTTTGTTGTATACTGACAGTTTTGAGTCCTTGTTGAGTAGCCAATACAGTAGTCTGAATCTGTTTTTCATTTCGTTCCTTTTTTGGATTATGTGGTCCTTCCATGTCAGTTTTGCGTCAATGATCATGCCCAGGTATTTAGCTTTTGTGTTTTAAGTGATGGCTGTGTTATTAATTGTTATCGTAGGATGGTCATGTTTGCGGTTGGTATATATTACTTGGACCGTTTTGTCTGTGTTTACTTGGATTCCCCATTTTACAAACCAAGTCAACATTGTGTCAATTAGATTTTGTAGCTTCGATGAAGCGACAATTATATTCCTATCAGACGTAATTAATACTGTGTCGTCGGCGAAAGTAGCAATGATGCTGTCGTCATTTGGGTTGGGAATGTCATATGTATAAATTATATTCAACAATGGTCCCAGTACGCTGCCTTGCGGTACTCCGGCATCCATTTTTAAAACCTCCGAGCATTCGTCCTGATGTTTAACATAGAAGTACCGGTCGCTTAGTTAACGTCGCAGTAATAGATAGTGGTCAAGTGGGAATATTTGTTTTAACTTATATAGTAGTCCTGGGTGCCATTAGCTGTCAAAAGTCTTCGCTACGTCGAGATAAGTTGCGACACAGTAGTTTTTCTTGTCAATTTTCTTAGTTACTCGGTGCACTTGTTGAATGACCGAGTGCTTATGTCGGAATCCAAACTGGTGGGAGGGAATTATGTTCTTCGCTTGCATGATGGGGTCAAGACGATCATGGATCAAGTTTTCAAATAGTTTTGAAAGAATTGGTAAGAGGCGTATAGGTCTATATGATGATGGTTTACTGGCGTATTTATTTGGTCTCGGCTGTGCTATAATTTCTGAAACTTTCCATGGAAGGGGGAAATACTTTAGCCTATTGGATGAGTTAAAGATGATTCTCAAGTATATTATTCCATCGTCATGTAGCTCTTTTAATATTTGTCCATTGATTTTGTCATATCCTGGAGATTTTTTGTTGTTTATGGTCTTGATTTTGCGTCGAATTTCGTCCGGAGTTACTCTCTTGATTGGTTTGTTGGCTATGTCAGACCTGCCTGCTACAGATTAAAATTTTGAGTGTCCTTTTGGTTTTTGAATGTCTTTTTGAAGTGTCTGGCGAGCACACTAGCCTTTTCTAGTGGCGCTTTGGCCCATGTGTGGTTTTCGTTTAAAATTGCATGTTGGTGAGGTGTTGTTTTCTTGATCTTTCATGTTGCCCGCCAGAGTGAGTAATTGCTGCTTTTTGTTGGATCTAGGTTAGACAAAAAATTCTGAATTTTTTTGTTCTCGAAGTCCTTAAGCATTTCTTTAATGTCCTTAGTCATCTTGTTAAGTCGTACTTTATCTGCGGGATGTCTTGTTGTTTGCCACTCTTCCCTTAGTCTTCTATTCGATTCGATTGCCTGTTTTATAGAGTTTGGGATGTCATTTTTCTTATTTTAGTCTTAATTAATGTCGACGACTTAGATACCACATCAATAATTGAGTCTGCAAAGGGCCCAACGGCAATATCAATCTGTTTTTCAGTTTTAAGTGGAACATTGTGGTTAAGAGCATGTCGTAGTATGTCGCGGAAAGCATTCCAGTCGGTGTTTTTATTATATGGTTTTCTGTGGTTTATTTCGTTGTCAGGTGTGGTGGGAAGTGTCAGGAATATTGGTGAGTGGTCGGATGATAGATCATAGTTTGATTCTATTGTCAAGTAGTATCGGTTTACGTTTTTATAGATATAGAAGTCAATCAGGTCTGGCTTCTTTTTCATGTCAGTGGGCCAGTAGGTGGGCTCACCAGTGCTTCTATGGTCGCCTTTGTTTGTTTTAATGGCGTCAAGTAATTCGTTACCTTTTTTATTTGTCAGTATTGATCCCCATGCTGTGTTTTTTGTATTGTAGTCGCCTCCGGCAATAAACCGGCTACCAAGAGTTCTCAGGTAGTCAAGATATTGGGTAGACGTATTGCTGTACTTCGGCGCGCAGTAGATGCTGGATATTGTCAAGAATTGATTGGTCTTCAATTTGAATTGTCGTAGCTTGAATGTTGTCTCTTTTGTAGGCGTCCATTTCGATGTATTTGATGGTTATTCGTATAATTACGGCTATGCCACCATGCGCTTTGTTGCTTGGATTGGTGTGAAATAATTTGTAGTCAGGAATTTTAACGAAGCTTTTACTTGTCAAGTGAGTTTCGGCCACTAGTAGGATGTCTATTTCGTAGTCAAGTAGAAAAGATTTGAGTTCGTGAATATGCTGGCATAGGCCGTTTGCGTTCCATAGTGCGATTTATAATTTATTTTGTCTGTTCATTTAGTTTTGTAACGAGGAGTGTGATTATGGACATCATGTTCGATATTTGTGCTATTAGTTATTTCATCATAACTTTAATTTCGTGGATTTCGTTATTTGTTGTTGTGAGTTCAGGTGGTGCCTGGTGTGGTGTGGCCTGCTGCTTGGGCGAATGTTAAGTCAGGTGTCACGGTTGATGGTTGCGCTGGCTTGTCTTTTGGTGATTGTATGGTTGGTTGCATGTTGTCCTCTATATTGTTTGTAGTCAACGTTTTATATATGAATGCATAGTCAAATGCATTGCCTTTATGGCTGTTCTACATACATATAAATCAGTTCAAAAGCAGTATGAATAATTTTATATAGAAAATAAAATTCTAAATGACAGGTATTAGAAAAGCTGAATACACTATTTTAAATCAATTCTAATTCAACTAAATGCAAAAAATTTAATTAAAATATCGAACAAAGAAAAATGTGTACAGGACTTGAACCTGAGTCAAATACGGAACGATGTATGTAGTGCGTCTAAGACATGTCTTTCATACTTGCGCTAGTCTCTAATTGCGAATGGACATATCTTAATCAGACATTTATTTGATTTGCTGTTTTATATGCATATATTCTGCATTCGTTCAAAGTTTTTTATGCGTATTTGTGTATATACATATGTATGTATGTATGCGCGTTTGGCTTTCTGGACGGATATTAGGATGATATTTTCTTATTAATATACATAGTTTAGATTTGACTAAAGAGATTAAATATATATGTATGTTCATATGTAATATGATTGATTTATATAAAATCAGTATCCAGCATGAACTATTTTATACAGAAAAGAAATTTTCTAAATATCAAATATAAAAAATCTAAACGCACTATTTCAAGGCAATTATATATGAAATAAACTCAAACATTTTACCAAACTTTTCTGGTTTGGATTGTAAAAAAACAATCGTGCAAGGAAAGAAATATGGCTCTTTAGGACTTGAACCTGAATTAAATACCGGAATAATGCCATAAAAACCAAACGAATAATTCCGTCGACTCTAGCTTCTGACCGACGAATCCCTTACTAGTTTGTTGAATACCCTACTACTGTGGTGAAAAATTGTATGGAATTCTCTATTAGCTTGGTAAACACAGAAAAAAAACCTGAAATCCTCTACTAGCATGGTAAATATCTGAATTCCTCCACTAGTGTGTGTGGTAAGTAGAATTTGAAAATCACTTACTATGAATCTACAAATTAGTACTCGAAAAAAGCTCATTTAACATTTGCGCCTTCTCACTCCATTATCATTCTCTGGTTATAGCATCAGCTTACTAGTCACCTGTCGTCCTTGTCTAACTCATATAGCGGTAGAGCCAGAAGGCTTGCACTGTCTTGCTATCCACTGTCGCACTCAAGGCTAATTTATGTTTTTGTTTTGGGGTCTCGTTCGCTGGTCGATTTGAGAAGCTTCGCGATTGTAACACTGTCCTACACCACATCATTCAACCTTTTAATCACCTTGTATGGACCGTTCACGGAGCTTTGGAGAAATCCGTTTCTGTCCATGCGGATTATAAAGAAGTACCAGACTACCTTCACTGAATCCTTCGGAATTCACAGCACGGTCAATACTGTCCTTCATGTTGTTACTCTTTAGCTGGGTATAATGCCTCACATGATGGTGTAATTCTTCCATTCCATCCTGCATAAATCCACCGGAAGCCTTAAGTCGCTTCCAAAAATGGTCCTAGCAAGCGATAGGCTATTAGTTTCATATATAGCTCAGCGATAGGCCAACAGAAAAAATTAGGAGGTGTTTATGTCAATTCCGTTGGCACTTTCCAACTGTCTTTCGCTAGTGCTCCTCCAGAGTGCGACTGAATCTTTCGACCATTCCATCTGATGGGGGGTGCAAGGGGGTTGTAGGTGTTTTCTTAATTCCCAACAACCAACACATTTCTTTGACTACTCTGTATTCGAAGTTCCTTCCTTGGTCTGAATGCAACTCATGATCGCAATCCTCAATTTACACCTGCAAGTAACAACTTTTTAAATCAAGTATGGAAAACCATTTTGCGTCGGATAAAATATTGAGAGGGTCATCTATTCGTGGGAATGGGGAGCTCTCCTTTTTCGTGACTTCATTCAGCTTTATATAATCCAGATAAACTCGGGTGCTTCCGTCCTTTTTCTTACCAGCACAACTGGATTATCTGATTGGCTTCTTCGCGCTTTGCTAGTGGAACTTGGCGAATTGGCTTTGCATTTCCTGCATTTATTCGATGTGTCCCGATGGCAGGCTTTCCAAAATCGCTGTTGAATAAGTAGCCGTATTTCTCAAGCCATTTCTTAGCTTTCGTACTCTCTAGCTCTCTTACTTCCTGTAACCAAGTCCTTATGAAATCGGAGGTTGTTCATGCTGCTTCCTGGTGTTCTTTTCTTCAGTGTTGAGTATGCTGTGTTGTGTTCGGATCTCGTATACCGTTGTGTGTTGGGATCTCGTATACTTCTGGCCTGGCACTTCATCTTCTCAGCGAAGTCTGCGGTTTCTTTCATATACGCCTAATGTGCCAACCGCTCAATCTCTAACGCGTATTCCTGCAAGCTCTCATTTGTCTTCTGATAGCGATTTGTCAGTCCAATCAGGAACATTTGTTGTCCGTGGTTACTCCCATAAGGTCTCTCTATTGCTGCTTTCAGACCTTCATAGTTACAATTTGGATATACGCGTATCCTCTTTCTCTAGCTACGCATATAACTTCAATGACAACTCGGCTGACATTTGTGACACATGTAATGACATTTCCGATGATATTTGTCACAATTTCGATTGCATTTGCAAAAACCGGGATGACATTTCCGACGATATTTGCGAAGACATTTGCGACATTTTTTATGTGCGATGGCATTTGCGACAATGTAGCCATAATCACTCCCATGTCTAAACCTGGTGAAGGTCCGGTAAGTTCTGTTTTTTCTTTTATTTTGGTCGATGACTCCTCAGCTTCTAGCTTATTCATCCGCATCCACATATTCGTCCGCCTCGACACCCTCTGTCTCCATAGCCTCGCGTAGCCGTACTTGTAACTCTGCCTTGTTCCCAGTAGTTGACATGCCACGCTGATACAATTCTTTTTAGCTGCTGAACTTTGAATTCGCTTAACTTTACCATTTTCACGATCCTGTTTCTGGGACTTTATTCAACAATCCCACTTCGGAGACTAATTGCTACGAATTTTCTTACTTAAAATTCAAATAAATCTCTTACAATAACTCTCTAAGTTCGATCACTGAATTGTTGAATAAAACACAAAAATTATTGGCAACACACTAGGTAGGTAGGTAGGTGGGGTGGTTGTCATAAAGACACACTTAGACCTTTCGCAGGTCCATTGTGATACCACTGGAGCTTATCCTTATTATACGTGTTCCTTTTCAAGCCATCCGGTAGCTTTAATAAACGAGCAGAGCTTCGTTAGTTTTAGATGGGCTATGTCCGCTACATCGGTTAGAAATGCTGTATTAAGAGTGCGCAGCCTTCTCATAGCTAGGCTTTCACACTCCCATAAAGGTGTCTGACTGTTTCCTCTTCTTCTCCTCTTCTACAGAAGTCGAAGTACGGGAGTCCTAACCTTCTAGCGTGGCTGCCTATTAAACAATGACCAGTTAATACACCTATCATTTTTCTTATAGCTTCTCTGTTAAATCTTAGCTAGATCTTCGATCGACCGCTGTTCCTGTTCGACCATGTCTGTCTGCTCAGTTCGCATGTTGTTAGATTTTGCCAGTTTGAATTTACCTTTTTGATGGTTTCCCTGTCTATAAGTAATTTACAAGTGGCTATGGGCATGGGTATCAGCGCCTTATCCGGTTCGAGATCGAGCGTTATACCGGTTCGTGCAAGTTCATCCGCCTTACAGTTTCCTGCAATATTCCTGTGGCTCGGCACCCAGATAAGTAGCACTTAGGTACGTCATTTAGTAGTTTAAAACATTCTAGAACTGTTTTTGACGAGTGCGTTTTTGATTCAAGCGCTTTTATTGCCGCTTGACTGTCCGAGTAAATGAAGACTACATTTGTGGATAAGACTCTCGTTTTTATTTCTGTAAGTCCCTATTTTATGGCAGTGACTTCCGCCTGAAATACACTGCAATGGTCAGAGTTTATCGGAGTAGACCTCTCCACCTACTTTGTGGTCCAGTTTTGAGCCATCTGTGTAGATGTTTAAATCATTTTCCTTAACAATAAGCCCGTTATCCCATTCCTCTTTGGAAGGAAATCCTGTGACAAAGGATTTATTAAAATTGATGTCCTTGGTCTGACAGAAATCCGTTGTGCTGAGAATGCAGGGAAATTGTTCTAAAATTGAGGAGTGTCCTCTTTGGTTCATTCTGAGTAGGCCGATTTCTCTTAGTCTGAGAGTTGCTTTGGTAGCTGTTTGCTTACCGAATTGATCTATTGGTAAAATATTAAGCATAATATTTAGTGCATTCTTTGTACGTGTACCATGGTTCTTTTAATGTAAAATTTATCTAAAGCCGGCCACCATACTAATATGCCGTATGTTAAGATTGGTCTGACAATTGCTGTGTAAAGCCAATATACGATAGATGGGGAGAGACCCCAACTTAGTCCTATCAGCTGTTTACAAGAGTATAGTGCTATTATCGCCTTTTTTTACTCTATCTTCGACATTTGCCTTCCAAGTTAGTTTTCGGTCCAGTATTAGACCTAAGTAGCGGGCCTCATCACTAAATGACAGTGCCGTTCCACCTAGAGTCGGGGGAGCTATATTTGGAATTTTGTGTTTCCTGGTAAATAGGATGAGGTCAGTTTTATTGGGGTTGACGCTTAGCCCATTTGCTTTTGACCAGTTTTCAACCATGTTTAGTAAATCTTGCATGACTTCTCTAAGTGTATTGGGAAATTTTCCTCTTACTACCATTGTCCGCATATGCTACGACGTGTTGTCCTCTCTCCTCTAGGATCTTTAGCAGGGAGTTTAATGCCGGCACCCATAGGAAAGGGGACAGCACACCGCCTTGAGGTGCTCTTCTGCTAACTTTTTTCTTGATCTCTGAGGCCCCTAGGGTTGCGATCACAAATCTGCTCAAGAGCATGTTTTTGATGAACTCAACCAGAGCGCCAGAGATCCCGAAATCCGTCAGTGCCTTTATTATGGTATCCGGTAGGATGTTGTTGAACGCGCCCTTGATATCAAGAAAGGCTACCAGTGTGAATTCTTTATTATAAATTGACTTCTCGATTTCTGTAACAAGTGAGTTAAGCGCTGTTTCAGTAGATTTCCCTTTACAATACGAATGTAGTGAGATACTAAGCTTATTAGGGCTGATGTTAGCCTTAATATGCTCTTCTAAAATTCGTTCTAATGTTTTTAGCAAAAAGGAGGATAGGCTGATTGGCCTGAAATCCTTAGGTGTTGTGTGTGAATTTTTTCCCGCTTTAGGAATAAATACCACTTTTACCTCTTTCCATATTGATGGGACACTTTTAAGTTTCAGAGCAGCCTTGAATATAACCGTTAACCACTCCATGATGTAATTGAGTGAATGTTGTATTTGGGCCGGGAATAATCCATCTGGACCCGGCGATTTAAATGGGTTAACCGTGTTTACTGCCCAGGTTATCCTGGATTCAGTGATTATTTCTTCAATGTCAGAGTTATGCCTCTCTGTACTATTGTTGATTAATACGTTAGATGATTCGTTGCTGGGAAAGTGTGTGTCCACTAGCAAATTCAGAGTTTCGTCACTCGAAATAGTCCAACTCTTATCCGGTTTTTGGAGGTATCCGGAGGAATAGTGTTTTTTTGAAAGGATTTTACGAAGTCTGGAAGCCTCTGTGTACCTTCGATTTCTCCACAGAACGTTCTCCAACCAGACCTTTTCGCTTTCCTAACTTCTTTTTTGTAAATTTTTAGCTTACTGTAATAGCAGTCCCAGTCTTTACTCTCTCGTGTCGCTTTCGCTATATTAAACTGTCTTCTGTTTCTTAATGTAGTCAGGTCTTCTGACCACCAGGGCGGCTTTTTCTTCCCCTTATACTTAATTATAGGGCAGGCCTCATTTAGCGCAGTTCTACAAACCTCCGTAAGGATTTGTACGTGTTCGTTCAGTGATTCTCTATCTTCAATAGTGATATTTCGGGAATTTGGAAGTCATTCCTTGAGTTCCCGTTTATATATATGCCAGTTGGTCTTCCTGCTGGCAGGCGGGGCCCGTGAGCTGTTTCCCCCAAATTTGATCGGAGTAAGAGTGTTCATTCAGAACCCTCCACTGCGTCATCTTTCCGTAGAGGGTGTGACATGCTAGCGTAATATCAAGAACTTCTTGTCTATTGCGCGTAATAAATGTGGGTTTGTTGCCTTTGTTACACACTAAAAGCTTACTACATATAATATAATTAAAGAGAGACTCACCACGCTCGTTTGTATCCGAGCTCCCCCATACGGTATGGTGGGCATTGGCGTCACCTCCTAGGACTAGTTCGCGGTTGTGTGCTTTGTAGTCTTCCACAAGGTTTCTTATTAGCGGCGACGGCAGTGGACCTGCGTCGTCTCCGGCAAAATAGAACGAGGTTAGCCAGATGTTGCTTCCGCTCACTTCCCAGCTAACCGTCGTAGTATCTGCGTTACTGAAATTTTGAATCATAAATATATTAAGATGTGTTTTTACTATTATGCATGCTCTTTTAGTACCTTCACAATTGGTCTTATATACCTTGTAACCTGATGTGCTCAAACCGTAGATTTCGCCATTCCGTACCCAGGGTTCCTGGATGAGGACTACATCCGGCTGATCTTCTGCCAGACGATCCAGGAGGGCAAGGCAGGCTTCCTTACAGTGGTGGAGGTTTATCTGAACGCTGTTAGCGTTATGCCTGGGTCTTCTTTATTTTCGCCCTTCCCTTTCGGAATACTTACGCTGTTGTACGGAATACTTACCCTCCCGTTCGCAGTACAACCTCCCTAAGCCCATTTCTGAGCCTGAAGAGGCGTATTCTTCTTCGGTGGGATGGTCGTCTTCGTTCATTGGCTCTGTTTCGCTCATGGGCTCTAGTTCGCTCATGAGCTTTGCACTTTCCTCCGTGGTGAGGAACTCTATTGCTTCCGTATCGGTTTTATAGATGTGAAGCTTTACCTTTACAAAACCGTATCTCAATTGCCCATCGCATTTCGCTAACGGTTCAATTGAGTTCTCTGCCAGGAGCAGGAGAGCCTGCATGGTGGCGCGCTTCTGTTCTTTCGATTCTTCCACGCTGTTCTTGTTAGTTAGTGTTTTAACATACCTCCACTCCTGCGTTGGGATATCCGGATTGCAGACCCGAATGAGCTTTATAATCTCTACCGGGTCTTCGACAGTTGAAGGTAACCAAACCCTTGCTCGCGGCCTGGACGGAATATACTTCCTGTCCACGACCACTAGCTTGGCATTTGGGTACACTTCGCCGACTTTGGAGATGGCCCCTTTATACAGCTGAACCGATCTCTCATCGTCGCACGCTATTATTTTTATCTGGCCTTGGTGCCAGCCTAAATCTAGGCACGCAGGCGGAGGGCCGGGGTTCTCCAGAATAACCTTCAGTGCCACTTTCGTTAGCTCGACCTCGATCCATTTCCATTGGGCCTAGGGGATCATACCTTCAGGATGGTTCTCGTCCAGAACTCCTATGATAATGCGGTCCTTTGTAACCTCCGCAAATGATCTTCTGGGCGTCACGCCCATTGATTTATGCCTTTTTGCGCTTGGCCTATATTCTTCTAAGGACCGTTGTCGTTTTGGAGCAGATTGTACTAGTTTGAAGTCGGGGTTGAAATCAGGAATGAACGCTTTCGCTCTTTCAATCGCCTCTTTCAACTCCTGTGACATTTCACTTTCCTTTGGGTGAGTTTCGTGCACCCTCATTAGGAGCCTAGCTGCGTTTCTGCGATCCTGGTAGCTCGCTTTCGCTGGGTCTACCACCCTCACAAGCGGCCATCCTTCGGTACCGGAGCTAGCAGTAGCAGTGCTTCCGGTCGGGACCGTTTTTGGGGGCTGAATCGCAGTTGACTGCCGGGCAAGTGCACCTCTACTTGTACTTGGACCTGTGTCCAGTACTGGTTGTGTAGCAACTGGCCTCGCTTTCGCTGTGGCTGTCGCTATTTGTTTCGATCGACTTATTAAGCCGATGGATAGCGTTTTCTTTGAGCTCAGCGCGACCGTTGCTCTTATTGCGGAACTGTTTGTTCCTATCGGTCTGTTAGAAGGAGGACCGATCTCCTTTTTTTGTTTATTTTTGAATTGTCATATTGCATTTTTGGACTCACGAGTGTCGGAGAAAGGATGCCCACCCGTGCAAAGCTCCGAACTACACGGATAAGGTTAGTTATTACGGAGGGCGCCAGTTATCCGTAAGCTCCGTTCGAGAATTGGTTATTTATTAGAAGGGCCCCAAGCCTGACAGATTCTCGGCACGGGTCGCATCACACCTTAATACAGCCCTTCACCTGCGACCACGTTAAAAGTACTTTGAGTAGTGCTGTACTATTGAGGAGTATCGAACCCTACCCATACTACCCTTAACTTAGCTAAGTACCTCCTAAATTCTAGAAGGCTCTTAACCATTTCCAGTGACTCATCCCATAAGATGCTTTCACTTCCCTTTGATAATCTATTTCAAATGTTTGAGAACTATTCCAGCTAAATCCTTTAATTAATTTAGTTCTTGTTGAAGGCAAGCCGTCTCTCAACAAAATATCAAATCTACACTTAAATTGCCAGTAGTAATTTCTTATTTCTGTTTTATTTCTTCTCTGAAGAAATATTCTTTTACTCTGGAGAGTCCGGAGCTCAGAATCGCATAATTGAGCTCTGTTGTATGAAGTCAGTTATCAGCTATATAAGATTTATATTATATTATATTATTTATTTTTACCTACTTTTTTTATTTCTCATCATGTTGGTCTCCTTGACGCGGGGATGCGGCTTAAGAGGGAAGCTCCACACGAGGATTGGCTAGCCATCCACTCGCTTTACGACGTACTTGGTGGCCACCCAATCACCATGCGAAGATCACCGTACCGACGAAGATCCCTTTTTCATCCCCAAACCCCCTTCATTCCGTTATTCGTGGACCGTTTTGAATTCCCCATTATATAAATAGACCACTGCGCTCGCCTCGTCGAGCAGGTGGTCATAAGAAAAAGATGAATACCACAAAAATTTAAGTAACAAAACTTCCACTGCAGCGGGAGCAGGCTACAGTGGTCGTAATTCTACTGCCAAACACACGCATAACGCTCTTCAGCACGGAGGTGCCGTTGTCGACGAAGACTCGGACCACGAAAGCGTCGGGAGCACTAACACAGCTGAGGAAGGGGCTCTTCGCCGTTCTCCGGCTGGATCCAATGGTGCTGCTTCGGAAAGCAAGAACAGACCAAGGATCAAGCCTGATAAAGAGAAGCTGAAGGCCCGATATAAGGCCCCGGTCAAAGTTTGTGACTAATTTGGCAGCAAGTCCAAACTGACGAAGCAAGAGGAGGAACTGTTGGCTTGGGCCAGAGAGGAGATCAAAAATGGCCGGGCCTTCTACGCAGCAAAGCCAATGTTCGCAGCTTCCAATCCGAAATATGCGAACAAAATCGAAGAAGAGCTAGCCATCAAAAGGCAGCGTTCTGCGGATAGTGAGGCCTCAGGGCCATTAAAAAAGCAGAAGCACAGGCACGAGACGGCTAAACCGAAAAACGGAGACGAAAGACCTACGACGTCGAAAGCAGCAGCAGCGGCCAGTGAAATTGCCAAGAGACACCTCATAGTGGCACTCTCTGACCCTAGCGACCAGCTGGGGCGAATGTCGCAGGAACGATGGAAGGTAGTGGAAATGAAGCTACTAGAAACCTTGTTTACTAAAATGGACGCAGAGTCGAACGGACCCATGCCAGCATTCGACGGAGCAGGGTGGTTCAGCGGTGTCAAAATCATAAAATGCAAGGATGACCCCACGCTCACATGGCTAAAGGAAGCGGTAAAAACGCTTCACGGCCTGTGGGAGGGGGCATCACTGGAAATTGTTGATCGCAGCTGCATTCCCTCAATACCGAAGGCAAAGGTTTTCATTCCGCGAATGGTAAAACCGGAATATGCGCTGCGACTACTACAACGACAAAACACGGACGTGCCGACAGACGATTGGAAAGTGTTGAGCGTGACAAAACCAGCAACTGCTAATGGTGGCCAGGACTACATTATCCAAATCAACAAGCCGGCAGAGGACCTGGAAGCCTCCCTCAATATACAGGAAGTGGAGAAGGGTGACTTGGAGGTAGTATCCAACCCCGAGAAGGTACTGAGGCCAGATGCTGAAAGTCCTTCAGATAAACCTCCACAAAAGTAAGAACGCCTCAGCCGAGCTCCTGCTCAACATAGAGGGAGTCGGCTACGATGTGGCTCTAGTCCAGGAACCATGAATAGCATCGGGCAACATAGTCTCCGGTCTAAAGTCACACAACTACAACACATACATCCTGATTATAAAAAATAAGGTAAGAACAGCGATAATGGTCAAAAAAAATATATGTTCTTATATTGATCATAATCTCTCTTCAGACGATCTGACAGTGGTGGCGCTGGAGGGCTGCAAGGATGAGACGCTACTCTTTGGGTCCTGCTATATGCCACATGAGGAAGAAGCACCACAGATAGAACTTCAGACGCTGGTAGAAAAAGCTGGCAGAAAGAAGTATGCTCTGGTGGTAGGAACGGACGCAAACGCACATCACACGGTCTGGGGAAGTGCAGACATAAACGACCGAGGTGAGTCACTATTTACCTTTATTCTTCAGAGTAGGACCAACCTCGAAGAATGTACTCGATTGAACACTCTACACAAGCAGGCATGTTATGGTTCTGGAATGGGAAGTGTTGAGTAGGCCCTCATTCTCTGATCACAGATACATAAGCATTCAGGTTATATTCCGCTCAAAAAACCAGCTTACATCCTTTAGAAATCCTAAGAATACGAACTGGGACTTGTATAGGGATATACTATCAAAAACACCAATGATACCCCGGAAATACAAGTCACACGTCGCACTTGAGAAAGGGGTTGAATTGTTTGCAACTACTCTTGTCAAAGCCTTTAAAAGATCCTGCCTTGTGGAACAGGGAATTAGGAGCACAAAGACGTAGAGTACATGAATTCTATAGGTTAGCCAAAGTTGCTGACAATGAATTCTGTTGGAAAGAGTATAAGGATCTACTAAAAGTATACAAGAAAGAGATACGTAAAGCCAAGAGAGAATCTTGGAAAGACTTCTGTAGCAGTATGGAAGACACTAACGATGTGGCTAGACTCAGGAAACTGTTATCCAAGAATCCGTCTATGCCAAGAACAATACGAAAAATTAACGGGAAGTGGGCTGACAGCTGTGAGGACTCTCTAGAAGACCTAGTCAGTACACATTTTCCAGGGTGTGCGGACACTGCAGATCTCGAACCTAGAGGAGATATTGTGCGCGAAATCCCGACGAACGTAATTACGACCAACAAAATAGAAAGCGCTATACAAAGTTTCGACCCATATAAATCGCCAGGACTGGATGGAATCTTCCCAGCCATGCTCCTAAAGGTAAGCCATCTTGTGGCACCATGGTTAAGAACGATATTCAGGGGATGCCTGAGGTTCAGCTACCTTCCTGTATTGTGGAGAGAAGCGAGACTTGTGTTTATTCCAAAAGCAGGAAAAAGCAACCCTCTATACTCAAAGGAATTCAGGCTCATTAGTCTGACCTCATTTCTCCTGAAAACGTTAGAGAAGATTCTAGATACATACATTAGAGACAAAATTGCGCCGGACGAATTATCCAAGGCGCAGCATGCTTACACTAAAGGCAGATCCACTGAAACTGCACTTCACTCACTTGTACTAAACATAGAAAAGGCGTTAGAATATAGGGAGTATGCTCTAGGAGTATTTCTAGATATATCAGAGGCCTTTAACAACGTGACAAAATATGCTATTTTAAAAAGCATAGAGTCACTTAATGTGCAACTCGCGATTTATTTATGGATAAGGCAGCTATTAGCTAGCAGAAAGATAACAGCGGAGTGGAACGATGCGAGCGTCACCAAATATGCATACAGAGGTACTCCGCAAGGTGGGGTGCTATCGCCGCTATTATGGTTACTTGTAGCAAATGAAATTCTTAAGAAACTTGACAGAGGGGCACCAAAACTAGTGGCATATGCCGATGACATAGCTATAGTAGTTACGGGATAGCACCTGGACACCATCAGTAATGTGATGAACAGCACTCTCAAAACGATACACCAATGGGCATCTTGCGCAGGGCTAGGGATAAATGCGGGAAAAACGGACATGGTACTTTTTACCAGGAAGTACAAAGTTCCGGCGTGGAACCACCCGTCGCTAGGCAACAACGAACTACTTCTCAAAGACTATGCGAGGTACCTCATAGTAATGCTGGACAGCAAATTGCTGTGGAAGCACAACGTTGAGGAGAGGGTGAAAAAGGCCAGTAATGCGTTGTACGCATGTAAAAGAATGCTGGGCGTTACTTGGGGTCTATCACCCTCTCTGATGCATTGGTGCTACATAGCAGTAGTCAGACCGATATTGCTGTATGGAACCTTAGTATGGTGGAATGCGACCAAAAAACTGACATACTTAATGCCGCTGGAAAGGATTCAACATCTCGCTGCTCTGTGCACAACCGGAGCGATGAAGACCACTCCAACGGCGGCGCTGGAAATGATACTCAGCATGCCACCTATTGACCTCATGGCGAAAAACCTGGCAGCGAAATCCGCGGGGAGGCTAATGGCTGCGGGGGTATTCACCTGCAGAACCTTCGGTCACAGCTCAATAGGAAAGTGGAGCTCAGGTGGCACAGACTACATGACTCCGTACTTTAATTCGGAGAGAAGGTTTCGCACTACAATTGAAGAGGAGGGATGGCACAAAGGCATGAAGCCTGGTCATAGAACCTTTCACATCTATACAGACGGCTCTAAAACTCCAGACGGAGTGGGAGCGGGTATTTACTGCTCAAAACTAGGAATAAGGCAGTCTATCAAGCTGCCAGACCACAGCAGTATTTTCCAAGCGGAAGTTTTTGCTGTGGGGAAGGCCGCGGAGCTAGCCTACACTAGAAGAAGAAAGAACTCAACAATTAATATATACGTGGATAGTCAAGCAGCAATAAGAGCAATAAGCTCATATTGCATTAAGTCCAAAAATGTTCGACGGAGCAGGGAGGCCATAGAAAGGCTAGCCGGAAACAGTAGGCTGCATATCTACTGGGTACCTGGTCACAAAGGCATTATGGGGAACGAAATAGTAGATGAGATAGCAAAAAGTGCTGTGAGACTACCATTTGAACAAGAGAACGACATACCAAGACCGCTAAACACAATATACAACGAAATGGACGACCACATGAAAAGGCAAGTGGAAGCTAGGTGGACTAACCTGACCACATGCAAATCAGCAAAAGTCATGTGTAGAACTAACGACAAAAAACTGACTCCATTCGTACTTACGCTCTCGCGAAAGGAATGCAGAACTATCATAGGTATGCTAAAAGGTCACAATCTATTGGCAGCACATGCGTACAAGATAGGGATTGCTAACACGGACAAATGCAGAAAATGCAGAGAGGATGTTGAGGAAACTTTAGAACACCTTCTGTGCGTTTGTTCGGCATTATCAAAAACGCGACTAAGATGCCTGGGAGCGCCACTGTTTGAGGGTCTGGAAGACGTCTCAAAAGCGGAGCTCCCAGCCCTACTTAGATTCGCCAAAAGCGCTGACATCCTACATGATGTCTACTTTAGGTATTCATAGAGGTCGGTCTCCATCTGGTATCGCTAGGTACCAAAAGGTCTATGCGTGGCTTATTGCCAACCAGGCTAACCTAACCTAACCTACTTTTTTTATAAAATAAATAGTTAAATAATAGTTAAAACGTAGGTTAGGTTAGGTTTGGCAGTCACTTCGCACATAGATACAGTCATGCCACTTATACCACGAAATGGGTCCGTTGTCAGCCGCAGGGGCTGGGCTACATTTCCCTTTCCATATTGAACAATCCTGAGCTTTTCACAAACCGAAAAAGTTGTTAATACCTAAAGTGTATATAAATATTATCTATATTAATTAAGAAGTAGGATCTTAAATATCGGTTCCTGCTTCTGGCTAGAACCGGGCATGTGCAAAAATGGTGTTTGATTGTTTCCAACTCCTCCTCATTTCTGTAGCTAGGACAGAAATCATTCATGTAAACGCCTAATCTCCTCCCATGATTTCCTATGAGACAATGTCCTGTGAGGGCCCTTACTAAGGTCCTAATTTGAAGTATACTCAATTTTATGATATGCTTGGACAGAAGTAGATTTAGCATGGCTATGTTTGCCTATCAATTTCTCAGGTGTTAACGCTGATCCATCTTTGATTAGTAGAACTAATTGGTGCGTCCTTAAGCTTACAAGTTGCGAGAGCTATCTCCATAAAATGACTTATGTCTGGCATACAGGTACCTTCTCTTGCAAGTTGGTCTGCCCTAGAGTTCCCTGGTACATCTCTGTGGCCTGAAACCCAGCAAAAGGTTATACGATATTGCTTGGCCATCTCATTTAGAGATTGGCGACAACGTAACACACTCCATGATGTTGTTTTAAATGCATCCAGGGCTCGTAGGGCAGCTTGGCTGTCTGATAGAATGCAGGTATCCGTTGATGATATTCTGTTTATCTTTAACCATTTTAAGGCTTTACGAATAGCGTTTATTTCTGCTTGAGAAACACTACAGTGATCCGGTAGCTTAAAGGAGTCACTGATAGAAAGCTATTCGCAATATAACACTGATCCTACACCGGTGTTCATTTTAGATCCGTCCGTGTAGATATTAACGTGTGCGTTGGGTGATGGATCTTCTTCAAGCCGTTCCAGTCTAGAAGGGATTTTCATTAAGAAATTCCTTTCGGAGCAGAAAATGGGAGGGTGATAGTCACAATCACAGGATATACATATCCGTAAAGGAATCTAGGATGGTTGAATGTCCATGTATGACAGTCTTCTATTGTGAGCTCGCTCTAAGCCTTAAAGCGGAACGGGCCGCTGAGTATTGGCAGAAGAGATCTAGGGGTGGCAGATGCTATATGATATCCAAAGCCATAGATGGCGTGGTTTTCATGACGCCACATATTGCTAGTTCTGCTGTTCTCTGGTCCTTATTCAATAAATTAGATTAGGTTTTTTTCTGCATAGTACACCCCCAGACAGCATTTCCATGGGTCTGACGACAGCAGTATGAAGCCAAGGAGCAACCTTAGGTTTCATTCCCCAGGTCTTACCTAAAGCTCTCTTACAGGCATAAAAAGCTAGGTACGCTTTCCTAACTCTTTCTAAGATGTTTGACTTCCAAGTCAATTTCCTCCCTATGTTAAGTCCCAAGTACTTGGTTTCTTCCGAAATCACTAGAGCTTGCCCCTTGAGCATTATTGTACTCATCTGAGGAATTTTGTGTTTCCTAGTGAACAATATGAGTTGTGTGTTGCCTGGGTTGACCCCTAGACCACACTTTTCTGACCACCTAGAAAGTATATCTGGAGAATTTTGTATTAGGGTCGTAATATAGATACAAATTTACCAGAGACAGCAATAACAACATCATCGGCGTAAGTTATCACCTTACAGCCCACTTTGCGGTGTACCTCTACTTACTAATCTCCAGAGCACCAATTTTCCTAGTTTCGCTTCAATGATTCTGCTATTTAGCATTTTGCCAATGAAGCCTTCCAAGATCGATTCTACCCCAAGATCAGTGAGTGCTGCAGTGATTGCTTCCCCTTGAACATTGTTAAAGGATCCTTCAATATCAAGAAAAGCAGCTAAAGTAAATTTCTGTTTATGCAGTGAACTCTCTGCTGTGTAAATAAGGTTATGTAGAGCTGTCTCTACCGATTTCCCTTTCGTGTAGGCATGCTGTGACGTAGAGATAAAATTTGTATCTCTATTCAGTCTTAAGAGAAGTTCGAGAAAAAAAGAAAGAGATATCGGTCTTAAGTCCTTTGGGTGGGTATGTGAGTTTCTACCAGCTTTTGGAATGTAAACAATTTAGACTTGTCTCCACTTAACATCTGGACCCGGTGATTTAAAAGGTTTGAAACTTTCAAACGCTCATTAGAGTCGCTCCTCAGATACAGCGTCTACTCTGACTTCACGACCGTGTACTGTGTCGTCCATGTCATGCCCAGGAATGTCTGAGCAGCCTGGAAAATTAGTGTTAAGGGGAGCCTGCTATCCCTAGAGGGCGCGTCCCCGGGTGGTTAGAAAAACTCCCTCAGCCCAAGGTATGATGCAACCCGTGGCTAATTAGGTGGGTTTGGCAGCCGGGGGACTAAATAAGGCTGTCTTCGAACGGAGCCCTCCTGATATCAGGCCGCCTTAGGTTGTAACGGTGGCCTTGCCATGGTATGGGGCGCAGCCATAGTCGACCGGATATTTCCCCTTATTCCTCTTTGGTCACCGCGCATGGCGACATGCGCAGCTCCCTGGGCGGGGCAGATGACCGTACAAACCAGATGATGAAAACAAACAAAATAAAAAAATCGGATAGCAGCGAAAAACAGCCGGACAAAGTGACAGGAAGACGGACGAACGCATCTACAGGACAGCACAGACAAACGGACACACATACTAAGCGACAAGACAAACAATCGGTCATCCACGACAAACTGGAGATCGGATCTTCCTCGGAGGATGAGCTCCTGGCCTCTAGCCAGGAAACAGTTGAGGGTAAAGCTGAGGGCCACAGCATGCCAACAACTATAAATAAACCGACAACATCCGCTAAAGCCATGGGGCAAAAGCGCGCTAATAAAGGCCCATCAAGGTATAAGCTCTACCAGAGATCTCTCGCTATCCTTGGCAAGGATTCGTTAGAACGAGAATGAAGGTAAAACTCATTCCAAAGATGAGGCTGACAAAGCAAGGTGTCAAAAGGTGGTGGACGAATACACGCCAAAACACGTAACCGTTCGCAAAACGAAAACAAGAGGGCAACAAAGAAGCACAAGATCTCAGATCAGGGTGCGATTGTCTCCAAACCTACCAAACAATTCAGCGAGGTGGCACGGGATCATCATCAAATGGCACTGTTGGACGAAACTTCCAACCGCGGCAAACCTGTGCTTGACAAATGGTCGGAGATTGGGGCACGGCTGTCTCGCATAATCGTCGACACTGTCATGGCGAACCCGGAGGATCAAAAGCTTGAGGCTCAAGCTCATTCCAGCCAGCGAGATACCACGAAGGCTCGCATCTGGATACCAAATATGGAGTTTGAAACCGCTCAATGTCAATGGCCGAATGGTCGATCATCTAAGCAGAAGCACAGCGAGTCGTTCCTCCTTTATATCACTGAAGAGAGCCTAAAACCACTGCTAAAATTGGAAAATAAACTTCGGTTCGGCATGCGGAAGGGCAAGCTAAAGATATTCCGTTCTGCGAGTCCGGAGAAGGAGCAGGATGAGGTGGACGGCACCAGCGAACTGCTGACTGGAATGCAGTTAAATGATGCCGAACCTGGGAAAACAAACCAAAAAAATGGTTTTAAAGGTTGTCCAAATTAACCTGCAGCATTCACTGACTGCAACGGACAACCTAACCGCTCTCCTAGGGGGGAGAACGTTGACATAGCCTTAATCCAGGAACCCTGGGTGCGGAGCAACCAGGTGAAGGGGTTCTCGGGAAGAAACTACAATATGTACTATAAGCGAGATCAAGGCAATCCTAGATCATGTATTGTCGCCAAAAAACATTTAAACATATTTTTAATCCCATCATATAGTTCACAGGACGGGACGGCCGTTGAGGTGGAGGCCGCTGACGGTGTCCGCATCAGCAGAAACAAAATCCTGCTACTCGGATGCGACGCCAACGCGAGGCATGCGTTGTGGGGAAGATCTGAGACAAACGACCTAGTCGAGTCACTTTATAGTTTTATTATCAATACTAACTTATCGGTATGTAACAGGGTTAACACTCCCACTTTCACCTTTCCTAGTACGGAGTACTTCAGGGGATGGGAGGAAGTGATTGATGTTACTTTACTGTCTGGAAATAGCTCAGTAACGGTAGATAATTGGTGGGTATCCAATGAAAGGTCCTTTTAGGATCATGGTTGGATCCTCTACGATTTGGATCTTAAGGTGATCCACCCTTACCGTATTGAAATCCTTTAAGAACCAACTGGAAGAGGTTCAAAAATGCAGTAAACAAGAGGATAGGAGAGATTCCTACCCCTCAAATCACTCTCACGGAAAACCTTGAGAGTGGGGTCATAACGCTGGAAAAGGCATTTAGTAGGGCCTACAAAACGTCCTGCCCCATAAAATTTATATTAGTAAAAAAACTCACCCTCGGTGGTGGGGCAGTGAGCTCTAACTAAGGGAAAACTCTAGGTCAACGTTTAACCTCAGCTATTCGACGGGAAATTAGGAATTGTACAGAGAAAGTCGGAGACAGTACAAGAAGGCAATCAGGGCCGCCAAAAAAGAGAGCTGAAGGGAATTTTGTTCGTCAATCGATTCAGCTAGGCTCAGCCGTGTTTATTTATTTATTTATTTATTTAAGAGTATTAAACATAATCAGGTTTTTACAGACTACTTTGAACTAGTGTAAGCTTAAGTTAATACAAATAATTAAATTAATAAATTAAAAAAAAAGAGTTTAGGAACTCATACAATTCATTCTTTGACATGGAAAAGTCAAGCGGAATAGAGCTCGAGTTCTCATTGAATTCTCTTAAAGTGCGGGCAAGAGGGGCATTACGTGCATAATGCGTGTTAAGTAATTTAAGGTGAAAGGGGTAAGTGATTCGGAGAGATCTAGTAGGAATATGAAAAGGAATATTGTTTAATAAGGATGAACAATCAATATCACTTTTAATTAAACTAAATACAAAAGACAGCGAAAGTATAGATCTTCTATTTTCTAGCGATTTTAAGTTAATTAACATCAAACGGGAGTTATATGAAGGGGTGCGATGTGAGTATTTTACCGACCTGAGAGCAAACTTAAGGAACACCTTCTGTACACGTTCAAGTCTCTCAATTGCAAATTGGTGGCAAGGCCTCCAGATAAATGTTGCATACTCTAATCTAGAGCGAACAAAGGAAGTAAAAATTATTTGAGAGGGTAAGGGTCCGAGAATTTCAAGCTATTACGCCGTATAAAGCCTAAAATTGAGTAAGAGGAGGATACAACAAAATTAATGTGACTATTAAATGAAAATTGGGAGTCAAAGATCACACCTAGATCTTTGAATTCATGAACCGATTGAAGAAGAGTATCAGTAATGTTATAGGATGATTTTAGAATATTTTGAGTTTTGGCAAAAGTGACATGAAAACATTTCTTGATATTTAGGGAGATCCCAGTGTTACTGCACCAGCGAACTAGTGCATTAATATCCGCTTGCAACATAGGAATATCCTCAGCTTTCCTAATAGCAGAAAATATATTCAGGTCATCAGCGTATTAAAGAAAATTTGCAAAAGAAAAACAGTTACTAATGTCGTTAATAAACAGAACGAAGAGAAGAGGACCTAAAATACTGCCTTGTGGCACGCCTGAAGAAGCAATGAAAGGTACCGAGCATTCACCCTCAATCATTACCACACATCGTCTATTGGATAAATAAGATTTCAGCCATTGATAGAATATAGAATGAAAACCAAATGAGGCTAATTTGTGCAATAGAATTGCATGAGAAACTCTATCGAAAGCCTTAGAAAAGTCCGTGTAAACACAGTCCACTTGAAAACCATCAGCAAAAGTTGAAAAACAAAATTCCCCAAACGCAGCTAGGTTGGAAACTGTAGACCTACCCATTACAAAACCATGCTGATTGGGCGAGATCAAACTCTTAGTCGCAAAGTACATCTTATCTTTTACAATTCCTTCGAAAAGTTTTGATATAATAGAAAGCTTCGAGATTGGTCTGTAATTGCACACATCATTCTTTTTACCACTTTTGAAAATTGGGGTAATAGTTGGGATTTTCCAATCATTAATAAAAACTCCCGAGGATAAGGATTTATTGAAAATAAATTTGAGAGGAATAATGATAGCCGGACAATTTTTAAGAAAGATTGCGGAAAGCCCATCCTTATCAGTCTTAGTAGAAGTTTTTAAACCTGAGATCCCATTCTCAATGTCCCGAGAAACAAGTTTGAAGTCTCCGAAATTCAAGGATGAAGGAAGATTAATGTAACACGAAGAAAACAAGTCTGGATCATCCTGACTGAAATTAGATTTGAAAAAATCGGCAAACAAGTTAGCTGCACCTGCAGGTGTAGTAGCAGATTTACCATTGAAATGAACGGCAGAGGGGACTCCGGTACTTGACTTTTTAGATTCAACAAATCTCCAAAAGGCTTTTGGATTGGATTTAATATTCTCTTCAATCCTATGAATGTAGTTCCTGTACAGAAAATTATTTAAACAGTTGAATTTTTTCAAGCATTGCTGGTAAATTAATAAGATAGTTTGATTCTTAGATTCTAAAAATTTTTTATGAAGCTTATTCCGCTTGTTTTTAAGTTTATTTAGTTGATTTGTATACCATGGAAGCTTAAAGGGACGATTTTTAAATTGTGGTCATTGTGACGAATATGAGATCAAGAGTATGATTGAGCTTATTTCCAAAAGAATTAGTTTGTACTAGGTCTAATCCTAGCAAATTATCAATAACATATGATTCGAGAGAAGATGTCACATTAGTTGGTAAAAGACCATGTTTGCAGAAGTTAGAAGACCAAACAACATTCGGAAAATTAAAATCTCCAAAAACAATAATATGGCTATCATCGACCTTATTTAAAACAAGGGAGACAATGTTATCAGTATGTGATTTGTAAAGATCGTAATTACTATTGGGCGGGATGTAAGAGACCAATAAAAATAAAGATCCATAGCGAGATGATCCCCTTACACAAACACACAATTGATGTAGGATCCTCATTTAAGAGCGAAATATGGACCAAAGACCATTCAATGGCTTCTTGGGTCAAGAAGACTGATGGTACTTGGACTGCTACGGTAAAAGAATCGCTAGAACTTCTGCTAAACACGCATTTTCCGGGATGCAGTGCTCATGAAAGTTGGAGCGGAAATGTTAGGCGGAGCCAATATAATCCACAGCACCTTGCAAATGAAATAACTACCAAGGAGAAAGTTGCATGGGCAATCAAATCTTTTTCACCTCTTAAATCTCCGGGGCCAGATGGGATTATTCAAAAAATGTTACAGGAAACCTTGGACTGTATCCTACCATGGCTAGAGGAAATTTTTAAAGCGTGTTTAAAATTAGCCCATATTCCAGATAGTTGGAAACTTGTCAAGGTCGTCTTCACACCAAAAGCAGGTAGGAGGGGACATGAATCACCGAAGGACTTCAGGCCAATAAGTCTTTCGCCTTTCCTGTTAAAAACTTTTGAAAGACTTTTGGATATGCACCTCAGAAGCTCTTTAGAGGGCCCTGGTATATCAACTGCCAAACAGCGCTCCACGAGGTAATCCGAACAATGGAGGGCTCTCTAGAGAGCAAACATTATACCATGGCGGCATTCTTGGATATCGAAGGCGCCTTTAACAATGTTAGTACAGATTCCATCCAACGGGCGTTGATAGACCTAGAGGTGGACAGTTGCATTAGTAACTGGGCCAACTCTATGCTAGAAACCAGGACAATCAAAGCTAATATGGGTAATATCAACATAACCAAGAAGGTCCATAGGGGCACTCCCCAGGGGTAGTATTATCTCCACTTCGTTGGCTATGTGTGATCAACAAAATCTTAATAAAACTTAATAGAGGTGGGGTAAAAGTGGTGGCGTACGCTGATGATGTGGTGCTAATGGTGTCAGGACTGTGCCCCAACACGATCAGTGGGATCATCCAAAGGGCGTTAGGCGTGACTAACTCTTGGGCCGCAGGGGGTGGCTTAAGTTTAAACCCGCGTAAAACAGAACTTATGCTTTTTACCACCAGATACAAGGTACCAACTTTTACCCTACCGAATATCAACGGACAAACTCTTTCACTTTCACCCAGTGCAAAGTACTTAGGGGTAATTCTGGACTCCAAACTTAGCTGGGAATTAAACATCGAAGAACGGTTAAGGAAATCAGAAATTGCTTTACATGCCTGTAAACGTATGCTTGGAAGAAGATGGGGTCTTCAACCTAAGCATACATTATGGCTGTATAAGGCGGTTATACGACCTATTCTATCGTATGGCTCGGTAGTTTGGTGGAAAGTTCTAGGGAGAGAGTACAATACCAAATTACTCGGCAGAATACAAAGATCAGCCTGTGCTATAACGGTCGGTGCAATAAGATCTTGTCCTAGAGGGGCTCTCAATGCACTGACACACGTTATTCCAATAGACCATATAAAGAAGACGGCAACCATGAGAGCATTTAGGTTAAATGAAGCGGGTCGCTGGAAAGAAAAAACGTATGGTCACGCTAGTCTATTGTTGCGACACGCTCAGTTAATCTCGGTGAGCACTGACTACATCGTCCTGACGGTAACTTTCAATAGGAATTTTTCCACTCTCTTTCCATCTAAGGAAGAATGGAATAAGGGATTCTCTCTAAACAACTTCGACACTACAGTCTATACAAATGGCAGTAAAATGGATTGTGGTGTTAGAGCTGGTATATATTCTCATAGACTTGGAATTGAAAAATGTGTGCGTCTCCCTAATACCAGCAGTATCTTCCAGGCGGAAGTACTGACAATTGGGGAAGCTTGCAGGCTGCTAAACACGGATTTCTCTTTTAAGGGCAATATCGCTATTCTTTCGGATAGCCAAGCTGCAATCCAGGCACTGGAATCGGCTATAACAACCTCTAAGGTGGTGGAGCAAAGTAGGAATAGCCTCATCACCTTGAGGGAAAACCATAAAGTAACTTTAATTTGGGTCCCGGGACACCGGAACATAGAAGGTATCGAAGAAGCTGATGAACTGGCAAGAGGGGGATCTGCCATGAATAACGTTCTTGCAGTACCAGTATTCACTCCACTAGGTGCGGTCAAGAATACAATTTCCCTAAAATACCTTCAAATCTCAGTTTGTAGATGGAGAGACCAGACGAAATGCAAAATCAGCAGAACGTTATGGCCCACCTACAACCTCAAGCAATTATCGACATTGATAAACATGAAACGACGGGACACCTGTAGACTAACGGCAGTCATAACTGGCTTCTGGTCTATCGGAGAACAAGCCGCCAAAATGGGCATCCTTCACAACACATACTGTCATAGTTGTAAACAGCCGGAGAAAAAGGAAACAATCTTCCATTTCCTCTGTGAATGCCCTGCTCTATGGAAGGACAGAATGTTAACCCTGGGCAAACCGCTGTTCGAAAGTCTCGAGCAACTGTCTGGCTTAGACGTCAACAACCTAATAAGGTTCCTAAACCGCATAGACTGGATATAGTCTTGCTGTAGATAACTGTTAAACAATTTGGTAACGAGGATACGGCAACAAAATGGTGCGGAAGCGCTAGTTGGATTCTGGATGAATTACCACTCTAACCAACCAACCAACCAACTTTAATTAACGATAATATAAGTTCACAGGAGAGTTACCACGTATGAACTATTATGGCTAAAGATTTGAACGCATAGATAACTCCAACACTCCTCCTCATTTAAATGATATTAAGCCACATTTTTCCCTTAGTAATTTAATGCGCACTGTTGTCAATGGCTTAGTTAAAAGATCTGCAACTATAGTTTCCGTTGGTTGGTAAGAGCATTTGGTAATTTTGTTTTGTACGTAGTCTTTAACGAAGTGATACAGGGTGTCTATGTGCTTGGATCTACCCGAAAAATTTTCTTCTTCTATGAGTCTTAATCAGTCTCCTGATGGTTTATGTCTTCGAGAATTTTACGGATCCCCCGAGCCTCTTTATATGCTTCTGATAGAGCGATGAATTCTGCTTCAGTTGAAGATAGTGCCACAGAGGTTTGCTTTCTGCAGCTCCAGCTGACTAAATCCCCATAAACATAAAAACATATCCGATGTTTGATTTTCTATCAACGCGATTTTCTGCCCAGTTAGCGTCGGATAGGGATAAGTTTGCGGTGCCGTGCAAGTACTTACGAACACGCTTGAGCTAATTCCAGTCCTCTTAATTTCGACTGGATACCTTCTGGGCCAAAATAGATATACTCGCTGAAATGTTTGGTCGAGTATTTTTAACTAACGTACAGTAAACTACCATCCAGTTGTGTACACTTTTCGTTATTAATTAGCGGATCTGATTTGTCACCTTTACCGTAAAACTCAGTCATGGGTATTTTCGGAGGCTTTGCGTCCGCCATGCAAATTTCGCGAGATATCTTTTCAATATATGACCGTTGGTTGAGTGTATAAAATCCATTTGTTTTTGTGACTGTCAGTCCGAGGTAATTTGTATATCTCCAAGAATCCGAATTTCGAATTTTGCTTCGAAGCATTTTCACACATTCTGATTAAGTCCGCTGATCTGCTTGTCACGATCAAGCCATCAACATAAATAAGTACATAGCAAAGCTCGCTTTTAGCTGCGTATGTGTACAAACTTGCATTATTTTTGCTTTGAACATAATCAGCATCTATTAAAACTTTATGTACCGCTTGGTTCCACACTCTTGCAGATTAGTTAAATCCGTAAATACTCCTTCTCAATCGGCCAGCATAATGCTCCTTCTCTTCTACTTCGAATCCTGGAGGTTGCTTCATGTATATTGTCTCCTTAAGTTCCCCGTTAAAGAATGCCGTTTTTGCGTCTAAATGCTGCACTATAAAGTTTTCTTTCGCTGCAATAATAAGAAAAATTCGAAAAGTTGATTGTTTTGCTACGGGTGCAAATATCAGATCGTAATCTGTTCCAAATTTTTGCGAAAAACCTGGTCCGACTTATAGAGCCCTGTAGCTAGTAATTGAACCTTGACAATCGGTTTTGTTTTTAAAAACCCATTTGAAACCATTGACTTTTCTGGTGAGTGGTAACTCACACAGTTCCCATGATCTATTATTTTGAAGTGATTGCATTTCCTCTTGTATGGCTGCTAGCCATTCTGCCTTATGCTTGCTCGCCACAACTTCCTCTAAACTCTTTGCTTCTGTTTCTAAATTACTAAGTAAATTCGCTTCTTTATTATTTACCATTTCATCAGCCCTCCTCGTAGCACTTCTGCCCTTATTTGTCCTTGCTGACCGACGAAGTTCTGTATCGTTGCTTGAATCCGAACCACTTTTCGGTTCTTTTTCGTTGTGTACTATGTCTATGTACATAGGTATATCGTTGGTAATTTCTTTCATTCGTGGTATTCTGATCAGTTTGCTTATTTTGTAGTATTACTATATTCTCCTCCTGGACCTGGTTTATTTTTAATTCGCTATCCGCTATCACATCCCGACTGATAATAATCTTACCAGTTTTTGGAACGTAGCATCTGAATGCTTTGGATGTGTAGTTATAGTCAACTAAAATAAATTTGATACCTTTTGAATCAAGTTTTCGTCTCTTCTCACTTGGCACTTTCAAATGGTGTCTTTTGGATATAATTTGCCATCATTACTGCTTCGCCGCAAAACTTATTTTCGACCTCGGCCTCTATGATCATACAGCGAGCCATTTCTATTAGAGTACGATTTTTACATTCTGCTACCCCGTTTTGTTGCGGACTGTAGGAAGCAGTACGCCGATACTGTGTGCCATGAGTTTCTAAATATAGTATTTCATAAATCTCATTTTCGGTTTCTTGTAAAGGGTTTTTCAGTAACTTCAACTTTTGAACTTTTTTGAATAAAACACAAACGGTTCGACTTTTTTAACTAATTTTTTTTTATTGTCGAGTTTGAACATATACATTTAAGTATGAAATTCGATTTCTTTTGCATGACCACCGCGTGAAGGTTTACGAAGTCCAATCGTTGAACCCAATTTTCGACCACTCTTTTGCATAAATCAGCCGAAATTCCAGCAATTTCGGGTCAATATTGGCTCTGAGCTCACAAATCGTCGCCGGCTTGTCACTGTAGACCAATGACTTCACATAACCCCAAAACGGGACGGCTTGTTAAATGGACCGTAAAATGGCCGTAATGCTCTTAAAGTAGCAGCAACAGAACGATTATTTTCATAAAAAATTTGCACGATTTGCAATCGTTGCTCAAGTGTGTAGCGTTCCATGATGAAATATATACTAATGAAGTTTACAAATGACAAGCGAAAAATAAAAAATATTGCGTCGTTCGCCCTCCCTATCGGAAAAAAGTTGAAGCGCACCTATTGAATAACCTATAGAAGAACGTTTTGCATATTTTTACGAATTCTTTAAATTTTTCGAATGCTTCTGAATTTTCTTTAATAAGGTAAACGGCGGTATATTTTAATAAGTCATCGATAAATGTGAGTACATATTTTTCTGCCTGACGGTGTGGTAGTTTGCATAGGACCGCAAACGTCTGAATGTACTAACTCAAGTGCTTCTTTTGTATTTGTGAACGATTTTTGAGGAAATTTCATTCGTAAAATTCTGACTACCTTAATATCTCTATTACCGAGCCTTTTGTGCCATTCGTGAACACACCCTTGACTATACATGTGTTACATATGTTAAATCACGGTTCTCAGCACTGTAAATCTTGTTAAATGTTCGTCATTTGTAGAGGTTTCCATCGATATAAGCAACAGCAACATGATTTCTATCTTTAATTATTTCACAACCTTTGCTTAAAAAGCATACAGTTTACCCTTTTGCTGTGAGTTGTTTTACATGAAGTTACCATTTATTACAGGAACATACCTACAATACATCCGTAATATTGACTAAAACTTTGTTCCCGAGTTTATTTATAAAATTGATAGCTGCCGTTCCTTTGCCAGTGGCATCTACTCGCTGACCGCTTGCAACAAAAACAATTTCATGGTGGTTTGGATTAAAATGTATAAAATGTTCTTTATTCCCTACAATATGGCAAGTCGCTCCTGAATCCACTATCCACCCGCTTTCAGCTGATGTGGTGAATATTGCTTGGTATTGACACTTTTAGTCAAATTTGTCTTTTCTTTATGAGCCTTCTTTGCTAACCATTTTTTATACTCGTTACATGTGCTTTAAAAATGTCCGTCTTCTTTACACAAATAACACTCTCGTTTCTTGTTGCTTACTATTTCTGTCTTTTTCTATTCGGCGTTTATACTCAGAAATTACCTTTGAGCATACCAAACTCGATGTCAATTCTTCGTTGCGAGCTTCAAGCGCGGTTGCGAGAGTATCGTAACTTTTCGGTAACGAGTCTAATAATGTAGCACTCATAAAAAGTCCCGGCTTTATTTCGCCACCTAGAGCTAATAATTTTTGAAATAACTCATTCATCTTATTTACGTTCTCTTCGGCATTCCTACCTTCTTTAAGTTTCTGCCTCATAATCATTCTTAAAATGCTTACTCGATATCCTGGTGTGTCTTTTTCGTGAAATTCTTTTAACGCACTCCACGCTGCCTTCGCTGTTTCGCAGTTAGTTAAAGACTTGGAAGATAGTTAAGGACTTGCTTGACTTTGGAAAAGTATAAAGCTTAAATTTTTTGAATTTAATTTTAGGGTAGTTCTTAACACTATGTAAAGGGGGGAAACCGATTTTGATCGATCAAAAAATCGATTTTTTTTATTGCATAAATCGTTAGTATAACTACTCAAGAATATATGGTTCCGCACCACTGTAGCGCCCGTTAGTTAGAACGACGTTTTTCTCGAAACTACTTTTTTTCAACTGGTAGGCATTCTCGCTTAAAAAGTTATCGACCAATCGTTTTAAAATTTTTCGGGATTTTTTCTTTATTCAATTCTAATCTATATGAACCTAATTCTGGGATTATATTATTATTTGAAATATGGTTTTTTAAGCAAAATATATGAAAAAATTTGGTATAAAAAAACTTCTTCGAGATCAAGCGCCTCAAAAGCATGCAATTTTCAATATTTTTTTACCACAATTAGGTTCATATTCTTAGGAAATATGTTGTTAATAAAAAAATCAAATTGCGGTTGATTTCAGAGAAAAATTGCAACTTCAGGAATTCCCACCAGCAAGACATTCGGATGGCGATCGTCCATGGACAGCACGCTCTAACGCCTCTATCTCCAGTGGAAATAGCTTCAAAAAAATTTAAAAGTGTACTTAAAAATATAAATAAAATATCCACTAAACTTAAACAATTTCTTATTATTCCTTCTTTGTTCAAAAAATTCTCGAGAAACAACAACGTTTTCGCCTCCTAACCCGGTTTCCCCCCTTAATACTGGGCTGACTGCCAACATATTCGATAGTCGTATTTATACTTATACCTCATCTTACTGTTTTAGCTAAACGACTTGTATATTAGTTTCTTTGTTTGTTGTTTAGGAAAAACATATTTATCTCTTATTATTCTTACCATACATATGTTTATCCTTTGTTATTCTTAAAATGCATATGTTTATCTTTTGTTATTCTCAAAATACATATGTTTACCTTTTGGTATTCTTAAAATATGTTTGTATTTGTTCAGCCCTGCATAATTATAGTTAAAATTTACTTAACTATTTTTATTTGTTATTTGTGAATGAAATCATTCCTTAACTCTCCCCTTTCTAAATTAAATCGTCCCGATTTATACTAAATCAATTTTAGTCGCTTGTTCTTGCCTAAATAATTTTTTCAGTTATTCACTCTTGTGAAAATATTGTTGCAAAGAGCAATTTCCTTATCGGTGAAAATTTTTACATACTTAGTTCTAAGTGGTGTGAATTTTTGATGATTAATTACGATATGATATTTGTAAATAGCAATGATAGGATTTTTAGTTCGTATGATGTGGTAATTTTTTGTCAATTAGTTACGTATTTTTATTTTACGTACCTAATTAGTCAAATAAATATGCATCGTCGGTTCTATGATAGAATATATTTTCTGTTAATTATGGTTGTTATTTTTGTGTCGCCTTCTGCTTGAATTGCGATTATGATGACCATGGCTAGTAATTTCAGGTAATTTATTGTCGTCTCCTGTAACCGTGTAATTTTTTACGTTGTCTTTGTGAATAACTTTTCCCTCCTTAGTCAAAATCGTCTCCTCATGACCTTCCTGCGATACGTACTTTTTGTAACGACTGTCGCTTTTACTTCTGATGTTAGTCCTTAACACCAATATCTGGTCTCCTTGTTTGAAAGTTCGGTGTCTAGTTCCCTGGTTTTTACGTTGTAATGTTTTCTCCTAATGCGCACCACACAGCGTGGGGGGAGCACAAACATAAATCCAAGAGGTGAGTACCTTCTTGAATTTCTACTTAGGTATAATATATCTATCCTAAATCGAGGCAACGAACCGACATTTATTAATGCAATCAGGGGAGAAGTCCTTGACATCACTCTCTCTAGCCATAATGCTTTGTCCGAAGTCTCAAATTGGCATGTGTCAGAGGAAACATCTATGTCGGATCACAGACATATTATATTTGATATAGGTGCGAGAAAAACTAATTGGGACTACTTTCACTTGTGTTTAGAACAAAGTGTTAACTGCTCTAGGCGTCACATTTAGCTTATATCTGAGATTGAGTTCGAATCGAACGAACTACATTCAAACATAAGATCTGCGTTTCACGAAAGTTGTCCAGTAAACGTGAAAAAGCCACAAAGAAATGTTCCTTGGTGGAATAGTACACTTTCCAACCTGCGCAAAGAAACAAGAACCTTATGGAATAGAGCTAAAGCAATGGGGGACTGGTCCTTCTACTCAACAGCCCTAACCAACTACAATAAAGAATTGAGGAAATCTAAAATTGCTACTTGGAGGAATCACTGTGAAAAGATTTGTAGTCTTCCGGATGCTATTCGTATCCAAAAAGCCCTACAAAAGATCACTCAAACGGCATTAGTACCCTGAAAAAGCCAGATGGAAGCTACACAAGGAATCCAGAGGAAACCAGTCAACTTCTGCTGCACACTCACTTCCCTGGATCACTTGTGCTAAACGAGATCTCATTGCCGGCAGAAACTACTACATCTGAGAGTGCTGAGAACTAAAAACTAGCAAACAAGCTATTCCATGAAAATCGGGTACAATGGGCGATATCAACATACAGCCCATACAAATCTCCTGGTCCTGATGGGATATTCCCCTGTCTTTTGGAGTAGGGTGCACACCATATTATCCCTAATTTGGCCAGACTATACAAAGCAAGCTTACTGCTAGGATATTTACCTACAAAATGGGCTGAAGTTAAGGTTGTATTTATTCCAAAGGTAGGGAAAACCCCGAACAATTGCCTAAATCATACAGACCAATTAGTCTCAGCTCATTTTTCCTTAAAACAATGGAAAAGATAGTTGATCAGTATATTAGGGAAAACAAATTAGCTAACTTCCCACTGCATCGACTTCAATTTGCCTATCAACAGGGAAAATCCACTGAGACTGCAATACACAGCCTGGTAACAGTTTTTGAAAACGCTAATGAGTCCAAACAGATAGTTCTGTGTGCATTTATTGACATATCAGGCTATTGATAACACTTCCTATGAGGCAATCTTTAATGCCCTATATCTAAAGGAGGTACCTAAGGTTGTATTTATTCCAAAGGTAGGGAAAACCCCGAACAATTGCCTAAATCATACAGACCAATTAGTCTCAGCTCATTTTTCCTTAAAACAATGGAAAAGATAGTTGATCAGTATATTAGGGAAAACAAATTAGCTAACTTCCCACTGCATCGACTTCAATTTGCCTATCAACAGGGAAAATCCACTGAGACTGCAATACACAGCCTGGTAACAGTTTTTGTAAACGCTAATGAGTCCAAACAGATAGTTCTGTGTGCATTTATTGACATATCAGGCTATTGATAACACTTCCTATGAGGCAATCTTTAATGCCCTATATCTAAAGGAGGTACCTAAGGTTGTATTTATTCCAAAGGTAGGGAAAACCCCGAACAATTGCCTAAATCATACAGACCAATTAGTCTCAGCTCATTTTTCCTTAAAACAATGGAAAAGATAGTTGATCAGTATATTAGGGAAAACAAATTAGCTAACTTCCCACTGCATCGACTTCAATTTGCCTATCAACAGGGAAAATCCACTGAGACTGCAATACACAGCCTGGTAACAGTTTTTGAAAACGCTAATGAGTCCAAACAGATAGTTCTGTGTGCATTTATTGACATATCAGGCTTTTGATAACACTTCCTATGAGGCAATCTTTAATGCCCTATATCTAAAGGAGGTACCTGAACCCATCACTAGATGGATAATATTCATGCTGAAATGTAGGACGATCAGCACCGAACTAGGAGGAACAATCAAATCAATTAAAGCCACAAGAGGTTGCCCGGAAGGAGGCGCACTCTCTCCTCTTTTGTGGACTCTAGTCATAGATGAACTTCTCCACAAACTGAATAACCTAGGATTTCACACTCAGGGCTACGCTGACGACCTAGTAGTTTATGTGTTAGGCTGCCATGAGGAAACCATTTGGGATCGCATGCAGCAAGCCCTTACAATAATAAACAAATGGTGCACGGAAAAAGGGCTCTCCATTAACCCATCCAAAACAACACTTGTACCGTTTACTAGGAGAAGGAACATAAATCTCAAATGTCCGACCCTTAATAGAACAACACTTCAACTCTCGAACAGAAGCGAACTATCTTGGCGTCAGTCAAAGCGATTGGGTGTGCTCCTGAACATACCACCGCTCGAGTGCCTTAAGATACTCTTCAGGAACTTCCAAGTTATAATTAATGAACGAACAGACTAGAGAACTAACTCTATCACTTTCAAACCTGGCTCCCAGCTATGGTTTACTGATGGGTCCAAATTAGAAAATGGTAGAACAGGGGCAGGAATCAATGGACCTAAATTAAAAAAATCGGTTACGTTGGGATTCTACCCAACAATATTCCAGGCAGAAATACATGCCATCGAAATATGTGTGAGAGAATGCCTTAGCAGGAAAATATGAGATACTCACATCTACATACTTTCAGATAGCCAAGCGGCTCTAAAAGGCCGTCTATCAACAACTATCACCTCCAAATTGGTGAATGATTGCCTAAACCTTCTCAACACGTTAGGGAACCTCAACATAGTAACACTAGGCTGGATTCCGGGACATGAAGGACATGAGGGAAATGAAATGGCTGATGACCTTGCAAAACAAGGAACAAATATGCAACTTACTGCTCCTGAGCCTTTCTGTGGACTCACAAAAGGCCACATTAATGAATTCATTAATAAATGCGAAGAAAGAACACTTGCTCCACACTGGCTAAATTGTGCCGGTCAGCGTCAAGCCAAACTATTCCTAAGTCGAAACAAAGGAATATCTGACAAGCTTCTCTCACTAAGCAGAGTAGATCTGCGTCTTTTAACAGGATATCTTACAGGTCACCGCAGCCTGAGGTATCATCTAAATAATATTGGTGTATCTGAGACCAATGTCTGCCGCTTTTGCGAAATGGACATAGAAAGCTCAGAACATGTGCTTTGTGATGCCCTGCGTTGGGAAGACAGATACTTCATCACCTTGGATGTATCGTTGTATCTCCATGCAATCTTTGGAACAACAAACCCAAAATTGTGCTAAAATTTTTAAAAAGCCTAAAACTCTAGGGTTACAAAAATAGGCCTTTCACAATAGATCAGCTCTGGTCGCAGTGCCTAATGGCCTTCTAATAATAATAATAATAATAATAATGCCTTCCTTGTTGTATTTTATTAGGTTAAAATCCTTTGTTTTTTTTTGTGTGACGTCATGGGTTGTGTTGTTCAATCCCTTTATATAGCTCCTCGGTTGCTGATGTTGAATTCTTTATTTTTAATATTCTTGCCAATTCTGATATGGAATCGTGCGTTCGTTCTACCTGACAGTTTGCCTTTGATCTATATATTGTACTTTGTTGATATTGTATTTTATACACATTTGTTTTAACATTGGTGTATTCAGACGACTTTCCTTATCTGTCATGAGTCGTTTACAGTTCGGAAAATTGTTGATAAGAATTTCTTCTACTCTTTTGTCCATTTCTGTTTTTGAGTCTAATATCGTCTGGTGACGCTCAAGCATGCATGTCCAGCAGTTTATATGTGTGCGTGTCGGGTACATGACGCTAATATCTAAAATTTTTGATTTTCATCATGCAAAAGCCGACAACAAGTATTTGTGACACGAAGCAAGCACGTATGTCACCCGACACGCACACATATAAGCTGCTGGGCATGTATTTATGTATTTAGAGATTTTATCCACTGCTACTAAATATGTTTTGTGTTCATTAAAATAAATATGTAATGTATGTATTCCCCTGGTTGCGCTGGTACGTCTGATTCTTTTAATGGTTCGCTTGTGGGATTCCGTTCGTATTTGCCGTAAAGACAAGCTGTGCACTTTTTTGTATGCCTTATACGAGTACTGTTATTTGATGTTCAGCCAATAGTATTGTTCTAATAGTTCCTTTACATTATTTTTGTATTCCCTGTGTGCTCGCTCGTGTGTTTGTTTAACTCATTCTAACTGTCTATCTGGTTGTGTTATGTTTTCGAGTTTATTTGGTGTATATACGAATTTTGTATCTATGAACGTGTTTTTTATAATTTGTCCGTATCTAAATAAATCCTCAGCTTTTGTATGCATTGCTGCGATTTTTTCGGCTGCAAAAACCTTTTTAATTCGGATATCAGATAATTTTCGTCAGTAAAGGTTATTGTGTGACGTATTTTACTTTGATATATAATACGCGAACTTGTCTCATTCTTTTGTGTGTTTGGTATCAATTCTATTTGGATACTGTAGGCATTTAGCGGTCGGCGTACTGTCTTGATTATGTCGTTATATGAACTATCAGATGAGTGTACAGTACCTATAGAAGATGTGTTAATTATTTGTCGTGAGAAGGCGTCAGCTACAACATTCTGTGCGCCTGGCTTATACACGACTTTTGCTCCATAATCTTCGATAATATTTTTCCATCTCTTTAGTTTTTGATTCGGATTCTTATTATATATTAATCAGATATGGCGTAAGTAAGCGATTGATGGTCGGTATACATGGTTAAGTCGGCTATGCCGTATATATAATTTCGTAATTTTTGTAGCGACCATATAATAGCGAGTAACTCTCTCTCGTTGGAACTTTAATTTTGTTCTGTGGTACTGAGTGTGCGTGATAAAAAATAAATTGGGTTTTTATTTTGACTCAATACAGCTCCAATGGCTATATTGGAAGCGTCTGTAGTGAGTTCAAAAGCTTTCTAATAATTTGGCTGGTATAATTCCACCTGCTTCTTTGAGCAGTTTTTCAGTTTATTTATGGCTTCTAAGGCCGTTTGGCGGCCGCCGTAGCCGAATGGGTTGGTGCGTGGCTATCATTCGGAATTAACAGAGAGAACTTATGTTCGAATCTCGGTGAAAACACCAAAATTAAGAAAAACGAGTGTATTTCTGCTATGAAAAATCTCCTCATAAAAATATCTGCCGTTCGGAGTCGGCTTGAAACTGTAGGTCCCTCCATTTGTGGAGCAACATCAAGACGCACACGACAAATAGGAGGAGGAGCTCGGCCAAACTACCAAAAAGGGTGTACGCGCCAATTATATATATTATATATAATTATATATATAATATATATATATATATATATATATGGCCGTTTGATCTAAACTATATTTGTGTTCTTACTTTTATTTTTTCCGAAATGAGAATTATGTCCTTTAAGATGTAAAGTTAAGGGTTTAGCTAGAGCTGCATAGTTTTTTACGAATTTTCTATAGTATCCAGTAAGTCCAAAAAATCCTCTAAGGTCTTTGAGTGTTTCTGGTATTAGGTAATTTTCTATCGTTTTTATTTTGTTCGGATCAGTTGAAATTCTATTGTGCTTTACAATATGACCTAAGTATTCTACTTCTTCCATGAAAAATTTTGACTTTCATTGGATACTTTTAAAGAGGCATTATTTAATGCGTTAAAAATAGTTCGGATGTGTTTTATATTCTCTTCATAGGATGAGGAGTAAATGATTACATCGTCAATGTAAACTTATGCGAATTTACCTATGAAGCCCCGCAGGATGTCATCCACACATCTTTGGAAAATAGATGAAGCGTTCTGCAATTCAAAAGGCATCCGAATGAACTCATATTTACCTCCATTCACACAAAACGCTGCTTTCTCTCTGTCACTTTCTTGTATCTTAATTTGATGAAAGCCGGACTCCAAATCAAGTGTAGGGAAAAATTTGGCTTTCCCTAACTTTTGCAGGGTAATATTTATATCTGGTATTACGTATCTGTCTGTGATCGTATGTTCGTTTAATTTCCTAAAATCTATAACCATACGTCTTTTGGGTTTTCCGCTCGCATCTATACCTTTCTTATGTACGGTTAACATGGGTGAGTTGTATGGGTTGTAGCTTTTTTGTATTATTCCCTCTTTCAATAATTTGTCAATTTCCTTATTTACGAATTCTACGTCATTTATATTACATGTATATTGTTTGGTCCATATAGGATCCTTTGTAACTGTCCGTATGCTAGCTTCAATCCTTGTAGTGAAGGGTAACGGTCCTATGACATTATTGTCCTTCATTAACCTATCGATTTCTGCTCTATACGTGTCTATCCCTATAGTGTAATTTGCATAATTTTTTTTACTAATTTTCGACTTTCTTAACACCTCCAATGTCATCTTGGACAAATTTATAAGTATCAAATCAAATCCATTTATCTCATCTACCTCAAAAAAATCTAAATGTTCATTCATAAACTTAATAGTTTGTTTCGTATTAATTATAGAATTACCATGCCTTGATATCACTTGTAATGGTTTTACTTTTTTGGTTATATTAAATTTTAAAGTTTTCTTAACATATTTATGGGTTGCACCTGTATCTACTAAAACATTATAATTTACTTTCCCATCATTCATTACTATACTGGGCAACCCGTTTATTAGTTTAAATACTTAATTACTAAATGCTTTTGTCTACCTGTATCTACAATTGTGCTAGAGTTGTCTTCTTCGGATGTTAAGCTGTTGTTCCGCATGAGTTTTGGTTGTTGGTATTTATTGGTGAAATGGCCACTGTTACCTCGTGGCCTTCTCCAAGTTTTTTGTTTCTATTCGCGTCGTAGTAGTGGTTTCGATGCTGAGTTGGTTGCTAGAATGTTGTGTTTCCAGACGTTGTGTCCATGGGTTCTGGTTTTGATAATTGTGATGGCGGCTGGTTATAGTTGTAAATCTGCTGATACATGGGACGTTTCTGGTGATGTTGTTTCTCATAGTAGTGTTTATTATTGGTTGGATGAATGTTCTGTTGTGCATAGCCTAGACGTAACTTTCGATGTTCGTCATAGTGCGCTGTGGTACGGTCTACTGCAAATACATGCTCCAAATCCCTTGCAGGATTTCCGTATAGGGTGGAACGAATATATGAGTTATTTCTTCCATCCTTCAATACTCTTACCCCTTCTTGTGTTGACTCATCAGTCATTACTTTGATCACTTCTTGACTATGTCCAGACATAGATATTTTTGACGTGATTGGCGTCAGGGCTCTATTCACGATGTCATGGAATTCCCTTGTGTTTACCTTGTGTAAGTCTCTTCATCTCGTCCTGCAACATATATAAAGGTCGTTGATTAGCATAGGTATAGTCCAATCTATTCGTGATTGCATCAAAATTATATATTGTGTTATGGTTGGTCAACATGTCAGCTGCTCCACCTTGTATTTTAGTTTTTATAATTGATAGAGCTTCTACGTATCTGTTGGAATTCCTATGATTACTAATTCCATCCATAAGTCTAGAGGCATCTTCCCTCCATACGTGGTATTTGGAAATGTTGCCGTCAAATATCGGTAATGCTTTAAAAACGTCCAGGTTGATATCAGTTGGATTGGTATAAGTTATGTTGACTGGTTCCAATCGTTCTGCTGCTTGTGGAATCATTGCTGGGTTAAATTGGATCTGATCTATCCGGGCTCTTAATGCTGCATTTTTTGCTTGGATACTCTTAAGCATTACGTGCAAGTTGGCCATCTGCTGAATCATGGTGTTCACGTCGATTTGTTCCATAACGTTAATGGAGTCTAAATTTCTTTGTGTATTAAATGTATTATGTTTCTCCAAAGATTTTCTCATCTTCTCCTTTCTATGAGAATTAGATCATTGTTTTTATTTTTTTAATGGAAGAAACACTAATAGTTTTTCTATCACTAAATTTTTTAATTCTTTGTTCACTGTATTTTCACTCATATTCCTTGCGGTCTTTATTCTTTTACATAAGATTTTGTCCTTTATTAAGAAAGGATTATATATGTATGTCCTTGTTGCGACAAGGATGACTATTTCTTGGTCCGCTTACCTCATTATTACTACCTTTTAGTTCGATTAGCAATAAAAGCGTGCTTTTTAGTTTTTTTTAAACATTTTTTTATTTTCTACTTTTTAGCTCGATTACAATTAAATCGTGTTTTTCAGTTTTTTTAAACTATTTTTTATTTTCTACTTTTTAGTTCGATTAGCAATAAAAGCGTGCTTTTTAGTTTTTTTTTAACTATTTTTTACTATGAATGAAAATTATTGTTATCACTGCAGTCAGTGAATTTATGATTCGATATATTCGTGTTATATTTAATTCCTTTCTTATCGACTGTGAGTCTAAAGCTATGCAGTTATCGGGCGTGATAAAGAAGTAATCGGGATGAAGAACTTATTTCGTGGAGGGAGCCTGAGAAACGGCTACCCCACTCCTGAAACGAAGAGGTAACAACAAAATATACTGACATAATCAATATGTTACATACTTTTTACCATATAGATCATTGATTGAAGGTCGAACCTTGTTTTTCTGAAGGAAAATTATTCTTTTCATTTAGTCAGTGATTTATAGTCCGATTTAATTGTGTTGTATTTAATTCCTTCTTTACCGACTATATGTCCAAAGACAGGCCAGCATTGGCCTTGACACAGAATAGATACTTTCAGCACTGAAAAAGGAGACCGTGGATTATATTGACACAATCAAAACGAGATGTAAAGTTCCAGTTTGGTTTTTTTAGTTCATTTTTGTTGTGAATTGTACTTTAATCGATAAAATTTTATAAATGAAATTATAGTCATGATAAATTCCTTCTTTATTTATGTTTTGATTATTTTATTGTAATTAACAAAATTACATCTTATATGAAAATTATTTCATCTTATATGAAAATTGAATAGAGTACATTTGCGTGTATGAGACTTGTAGTATCTACGCATGTGTAAAGACTATACAAGGTGAGAATGCAACTACCCTGAAAACGTTTTAGCCTTCTATTCGTACTGCAGTGCCCCGTGCCCGAGCAAGTTCGAATTCGAAAGAGTAAGTCGTAGACTCCCGAAATCAGTAAGAGTAACTCGGAGAGTGCAGTGCGTCTGTCTTTGTTACTCTTCTACAGAAAATCTAAAAACGAAAATATTAATCCTGGCAATCCCAATAAGGATAATGGAAAAATTTCATCAAATTATTGCATTGTCATCGGTCCTTGATAGGTGTGCAAAGTTCCAAGTCGATCAGATTTTTAGAAGCCAGTGAAAATTAAGCTCGCAGATTCCGTTACATTCATTCATACATACATGCATACATACATTCAACCCGAGCTAATAAAAGCGTGTTAAAAACGTCCGCAAACAGACGATAAAGTTATAAGTGCGCGCGGCAGTTATTTTCAATCTAAACTGACTAAAACCGCGTTGATGGGAATTTCTTCAATTTTCTTATTCCGTTTATTTTGTTTGCACATACCCGCCGTGAAGTTGAACACACAACTGCACAAACAACGCTACACTTATAATATATATAAAATTGATCCCAGCGCACTTTTGCTACGGTATAAATACATACATATACACTTACTATTGTTTGGGTGGCGAGCCTCATTTATATAAACGTAATATATTATTTTTTAATAATAAATATACTATATATATATTTAAATATATAATCCAAAATATTGAACATTAATCTCGGTGCTGCATTTGGGCTTGGGTCTCGTTACAAATTTGTCTCAATTTCGTGAAGGAGCAATTTCTTTAATACCGCGCAATTCGAATTATCACAGCCTCTGCGAGGCTGGAAAAAGCAGAGCAGGAAGGCGAAAATTTAACAGTGCGTGAACACAACATTCACCCTCCACCGTGTGATACATACGTATTCAAAGGTGACGTATCTTGGCAAACATTCTGCGATATGTTCACGGCCATTTACATTTTGAATAAGCGCCCTACCCTAGTCGAAAAGCTATTTGACCTCAACCAGAGAACGCAGAGTGAAGCAAGAGACATAGTGAGGAAGTGCCCGCTCACTAACGACGATTTTTCTACAGCATGGAGGAATCTTTGCGAGAGGTACGAAAACAAACGGATTCTGGTGAATACGCAGCTAAAGATCCTCTTTAACCTACAGTCAATCGAAACTAAATGTGCCAGTTCGATTAAAAAGCTGCAGAGAGATATTAATAATTGCATCTCATCCCTACAAAACCACCAGATTGACATATCAAACTGGGATGCAATAATTACGTACTTATGCTCCACGAAATTGCCAGAAAGTACTCTATCGCTTTGGGAACAAACGATAGAGAATAAATCTGAAATTTCAAAGTGGACGGACATGGACAGATTTCTTCCCAATAGATTTCAGACAGTTGAAACCGTGTCAGGCTTAAAAGGGATTAAGGCCTATAAAGCACCCAGGGCGTAAAGTTACAACGGTCGGCGGAAACTACACCGAAAAAGATTTGCAAATTTCAGGTAAGCGTCCCCAAAAATATGTGCAAACTATGTACAAATGATGACCACAAATTGCAAAGTTGCCCAGAGTTACGCAAGTTAACGGTCACCGATCGAATCGCGTGCGCTCAAGAGCAACAACTGTTGTTTGAACTGCTTATCGTCAGGACATACGGCGTCAAGATGTACGAGCTCATATAATTGCAGCACGTGTTAGGCAAGACGCAACACGCTCCTTCACATTCCAGCAGCTCAACCAAAAGCAGAATCTCTTAGGGAAATCAGAGATCTCACTGATGACCTTCCCTCAACATCCAAGGAGGCCCAAAAACGACACTATACCAATAGGCCAAAGGATAGCAGAATACGTAACTTTAAATCGTGCTATTCCAATACGGACAAAGGGGTTTTATTAGGAAAAGCTTTGGTAAACATATTTCATAATAATGAAAATTTTGCAGCACGAGCATTGATCGATTCTGGTTCTGAGTGTTCGTTCATCACTGAACAACTCAAGCGTAGAATCAATCTGCCACCTAAACGCTTGTATGCCTAAGTCTCGGGCATCAACAATTCATTATCTGCGCAGGTAAGACAAGCGTGCTCAATACAACTGCGGTCGCCTATCGACCCTTTTGGAAAAATAGACGCAATTGCGCTAGTTTTGCCGCAATTAACTGGAAATCTGCTAACTTGCCTAGTAAGCGCAATGACAAGGCAAGCATTTCCAGATCTCACTTTGGCGGATAAGAGGTTATTCGTCAATGAACCAGTGGACCTTGTCCTTGGCGGAGACATTTATCCCCAAATTATTTTAAGCGGCTTGAAGAAAAATGTACTAGTGCACTTCTTGCTCAAGAAACTGTTTTCGGAGGGATACTAACTGGTCGGGTTGAAACAGTAGTCCACCAAACAGGATAGTTTGATTTTTCAGCGAAGTCACACTGGACAACCAACTAGCAGCCATTTGGGAATTGAAAGACATCCCAAGAAAAGAAAGGCAGACTCAAGATGACGTGTAATGCGAGGAGTTACATCGGACCACTACGAAGCGCAACTAAGATGGAAAGTATATCGTTACCTTACTTTCAAATAGGATTTTCCATCAAGCATCAAGGTGGGACCGTCACTCAAGAACGCCTGCTCTCAATTTTTCCGGAATGAGACGCGTCTCGCGAAAAATCCGTCCCTGCAAAAGGAATGTACTAGAGTGGTGGCAGTATAGGAAACGCTAGGTCATATGGACAAAATTAAAACCAACATACTTGCGGATGCAACTGACCATTATTTTTTACCTCATAATGCCGTCATTAAGGAAGAGAGCACTTCCACCAAAGTGCGCGTGGTATTTAACGCCTCATGCCCGACTTCCAATAGAATGAGCCTCAACAACGTCCGTCTTCCAGGTCCCGTATTGCAAGCAGATATGACTGTCCTGATCCTCCGCTAGCGATTATATAAGTATGTCTTCAATAGCGATATCGAGAAGATGTACCTTCAGATAATGGTAAGCAATCGTCATCATATATATACACAATATAATTGGCGCGTACACCCTTTTTGGGTGTTTGGCCGAGCTCCTCCTCCTATTTGTGCGTGTGTCTTGATGTTGTTCCACAAACTAGAGGGACCTACAGTTTCAAGCCGACTGCGAACCGAAGCTATTTATATGAGGAGCTCTTTCATGGCAGAAATACACTCGGAGGTTTGCCAATGAGTGCCGAGGGGCGACCGCTATTAGAAAAATGCTTTTCTGAATTTTGGTGTTTCACCGAGATTCGAACCAACGTTCTCTCTGTGAATTCCGAATGGTAGTTACGCACCAACTTGATTTGAGCGCATGCACCTGGAATGTCCGGTCCCTTAATGGGGAAGAAGCCTCTGCCCGGATGGTTGATGTCCTAGGGAGAGTAAAGGTTGACATCACTGCCATCCAAGAGATACGATGGACGGGGCAAGGAAAGAAGACCATAGGACCTTGCGACGTCTACTACAGGTGCCATCTAATGGAGCGCAAATTCGGTGTCGTGCTTAGGAACATCAACGCCAGGGTGGGCAAGGAGGGAATTTGGTCCCACAGTCGGAAAATTCAGCCTGCGCAACGAAACATCCCGTAACGGACAGAGGCTGATCGACTTCGCCGAGGCCCGAAACATGGTAGTCTGCAGCACCAGATTCCAGCATAAGACAATACACCAAGCAACGTGGATGTCTCCTGACTACGCACACGCTTCTGTGCAGCAAAGAGCGTACATCTAACTACACAAAGGATGTTCGACATCGAAAAGCTGCAGTCACAACAGACAACCAGAAGATTCGCCACTCGACTCTCACTCCTGCTCCCAGAGAGTACTGCCCAAGAAACCGGCATGCACGATCAACGGAGCAACATTTCTCGTTCTCTACGTACCGCCACCGAAGAAGAAATCGGATTCCGGCGAGCCCGGAAAAACAGTTGGTACGATGAGAAATGTAATGCCGCTGCCGAAAGAAAATATGCTACCTATTGAGCCACGCTGCGATCGGCCGCAACGCGAGCCATCTGGAAACGCTACAGAGAGCTAAGAAAGGAAGAGAGACGTATTACCCGACCGAAGAAACGAGAGGCGGAAATACGTGAGTGCGAGGAGCTTGAGATGCTGGCCAATAGGAACAACGCCCGAAAATTTTACCAGAAAGTTCGGGGGCTTACAGAAGGTTTCAAGACCGGGGCGTTTTCCTGTAAGAACAAAGATGGCGAACTGGTGACTGACATCCAGAGCATTCTAAAAATTATGGAGGGAACACTTATCGAACCTATTAAATAGTGACAGCTACGCATGTCTCAGAGAATGTGAAGATCCCGATACCCCAATCGTTGACGACGGAATTGATGTTCCGCTACCCGGTCATGACAAGGTGAGAATAGCGATAACGCGGCTAAAGAACAACAAAGCCGCGGGCGCCGACGGACTGCTGGCTGATCTATTCAAACATGGCGGTGAGGAGCTGGTAAGGTGCATGCATCAGCTTCTATGCAAAATATGGTCGGATGAAAGCATGCCTGCCGATTGGAATTTAAGTGTGCTCTGCCCAATCCATAAGAAGGGTGGTTCTACAATTTGTGCCAATTACCGCGGGATTAGTCTTCTAAATATCGCCTATAAGGTTCTAGCGAGCGTATTGTGTGAAAGGCTGAAGCCCACCGTCAACCAACTGATTGGACCTTATCAGCGTGTCTTCAGACCTGGAAAGTCTACCATCGACCAAATATTCACAATACGCCAAATCTTGGAAAATACCCATGAAAGGAGAATCGACACACACCATCTTTTCGTCGAATTCAAAGCTGCATTCGACAGTACGAAAAGGAGTTTCCTGTATGCCGCGATGTCTGAATTTGGTATCCCCGCAAAACTAATACGGCTATGCAAGATGATGTTGCTCAACACCAGCAGCGCCGTCAGAATTGGGAAGGGCCTTTCCGAGCCGTTTGATACCAAACGAGGTTTCAGACAGGTTGATTTGCTTTCGTGTAACTTCTTTAACCTGATGATGGAATGCAGCGTGTGAGCAGTAGAATTTAATCGCTCAGGCACAATTTTTTATAAGAGCGTACAACTGCTGGCGTATGCCGGTGATATTGACATCATCGGCCTTAACAACCGCGCTGTTAGTTCTGCCTTTTCCAAACTGGATAAAGAAGCAAAGCGAATGGGTCTGGTGGTGAACGAGGACCAAACGAAGTACCTCCTGTCATCAAAGAAAGTGTCGGCACCCACGCCACTGTTGACAGTTATAATTTCGAGGTTGTAAAGGACTTCGTATACTTAGGAACTAGCATTAACACCGATAACAATGTCAGCCTTGAAATCCAACGTAGAACCTCTCTTGCCAATGAGTGCTACTTTGGACTAAGTAGGCAATTGAGTAGTACAGTCCTCTCTCGACGAACAAAACTAACACTCTACAAGACTCTCATCATGCCCGTCCTAACGTATGGCGCAGAAGCTTGGACGATGACAACATCCGATGAAGCGACGCTTGGAGTGTTCGAGAGAAAGATTCTGCGTAAGATTTTTGGACTCTTGCACGTTGGCAACGGCGAATATCGCAGACGATAGAACGATGAGCTGTATGAGCTTTACGACGACATAGACATAGCGCAGCGAATAAAGATCCAGCGGCTACGTTGGCTGGGTCATGTCGTCCGAGTGGATACAAATGCTCCGGCTCTGAAAGTATTCGATGCGGTTCCAGCTGGTGGTAGTAAAGGAAGAGGAAGGCCTCCTTTGCGTTGGGAAGATCAGGTGGAGAAGGACTTGGCTTCCCTTGGTGTGGCCAATTGGCGCCGGTTAGCTCGAGAAAGAAACGACTGGCGCGCTTTGTTGAACTCGGCCAAAATTGCGTAAGCGATCATCGCGCCAATTAAGAAGAAGAAGTTACGCACCAACCCATTCGGCTACAATGGCCGCAATACACATACTAAATATCAGCGAATAGTTTTTCGCACTTGCTCGAAAGACCCAATTAGTCTATACGAATTTAAAACTGTTACTTTTGGCATAAATTTAGCTCCTTATCTTGCAATTAGGACATTACTTCAATAATAGACCGCTGGCAGACATTTATGCAGAATTATACGGAAAGTGATAATATTCGCATACCTCGTTGGGTGCACTATTCACCAGCAGACAACCCCGAAATCCATGGGTTCGGCGATGCTTCGGAAAAGGCATACGCGGCTGCTGTATACTTGCGTGTGACGAAACAGGATAAACTATACCTCAATCTTCTCCTCGCGAAAACCAGAGTATCAGCTGTAAAGACGATATCCCTTCCACGTCTGGAACTATGTGGTGCCGTCATATTAGCGGATATTATCTGTGGACAGATTGGATGTTTATCTGTGGACAGATTCGACAATCGTCCTCACATGGATTCGCAAACCGCCCTGCTCGCCCTTTGTTGTACATCGAGTAACCAAAATAGTGGAAAAGGTCCGAAACAATAACTGGCGTCATGTGGATTCGGCATCAAATCCAGCAGATTTAGCAAGCAGAGGACTTCCGGCCAACGAACTGGTTCACAACTCTTCTTACCTTCAATTAGACAAGTCACGTTGGCCGACATCAGAATGTAACTACAAAACAATAATGGAAGATAAAAAGGCGAGAAACTTCACATGTTTCACAGTATTTTCATGGCTCTGGCATTCTCCGGTCCGCTTTCTTCGCTGGGTCATTGAGCGGTGGATGTGAGTAGTAGCGGACGTCGGATGCTTGAAGTGGGCAATTTTCGAATTTGTCGAATTCATCGCAAATATCACAAAAAACGCGTGGAGCTGGCTTCCGTTTTGCGATCAGCTCAACCGCTTTAGGCTGAGTGTAATCCGTGGGTAGAGTCTCGAGCGCCTCGATTTTGGCCTTCAATGTGTCATTCTTCTTTTGCATATCGGCAATTATAGAGTTTAGGAAGTTCATTTGGGCTGTATTGTTTTCTGTTTCTCCTCGGCTAGTTAATACGTTTGACAGAAAGAAAATGTTGCTGGTAGAATATGTTTTAGGAAATGTTTCGAATAGCAGATTAGCATGCTTACGAATATTCAGATCATAATTCTTCGCCTACACTAAGATCACTACTCGCCCTCGTTAATTCTGCCAAATAATTTTTTTTTTTTTGTACCGAATAAAAAACTCAACGCGTGCACTTTTACCGGCACTTTTAACTCTTTCATCTTTTTTAATACATCTGTATTTCATTCTCAATTAAATTTGTATACAATTTCTATTGATTTATTTCTGACTAGCAAGCCCGGCCCGCTTCGCTGGGCACACTAAAATAGAATAGATTTGGTTTAAAACAGAAAAGATATGGTTTTCATATTATTTATTTCTTTATTCTTTATTCAAGCGCTTTGGCATAAAGAATATTTTTTGTTTTTCTTTTTGTTTTTGAGTAAATATATAATGTTGTTGCCGCCGTAGCCGAATGGGTTGGTGCGTGATTACCATTCGGAATTCACAGAGAGGTCGTTGGTTCGAATCTCGGTGAAAGCAAAATTAATAAAAACATTTTTCTAATAGCGGTCGCCCCTCGGCAGGCAATGGCAAACCTCCGAGTGTATTTCTGCCATGAAAAAGCTTCTCATAAAAATATCTGCCGTTCGGAGTCGGCTTGAAACTGTAGGTCCCTCCATTTGTGGAACAACATCCAAGACGCACACCACAAATAGGAGGAGGAGCTCGGCCAAACACCTAACAGAAGTGTACGCGCCAATTATTATTATTTTTTTTTTTATATAATGTTGTTGGCTTCCCAACACGTGAACAGCCAACGTATAGTTGACCATGGGTGAATACTGGTTCTTCTAAATTCATCCCGCATATTTCTAAAGTTTGCCCTTGTGATTTATTGATAGTTATTGCAAATGCTAAACGAATGGGCAGTTGCAAACGCTTGAATTCAAATGGCAATTCAGGTGGAGTCTTTATAATTCGTGCTATTAGAACGTCTTCATTCTTGAATTTGCCTATTAAAATAGTTGCTTGGATAACATTTTTCATCAATCGTTTGGCTACTTCATTTTGTTCTTGACGTTCTTCTGATGTGGCGTTATTCCGGGCATTTCTCATGCGCCTATTATTATTTGTCGAACGACCAATATGATAACGTGATTGTCTTGGCATTTGCACTGTAATAAACATGATTATAATTATGGTATTCTGAGATTTTAAAACCTGTTTTTTTTTCAATTTTGTGGATTATATTTATTTATTTATTTATTTATTTATTTAAGTCTATGAATTACAATCCTTACAGACTATGATACAAAAGTTGCTTAGATTAAGCTACAAATATATTATATGTATTTAAAAACTATACTAGCTACTAACTATAATATAGAATTCAAAAGATTTAAAAGTGCTGTTCTTGAAAGCGAGAAATCAAGAAGAACATCATTATGAACGGCATTTAATTCCCGTAAAGCACGAGTAATGGGAGCATTGCTGGCATACGTAGTTTTAAAGTTTCCCCCATAATAAGGGTAGAAGTTCCTAAGAGATCGCTGGGGAACATTAAATCGAATCCTTTCCAATAAGTAGGGACAATCAATTACTCCAGTAATAATATTATGAGTAAAAGACAGACACAGTATAGTCCTACGAATCTCTAAGGACTTGAGACTTATAAGCATGAGACGAGCAGAATATGATGGCATGGGATCAATAAAATTCAGGGACCGAAGGGCATATTTGAGAAATATTTTTTGCACACGTTCGATTCTATTAATAGCTTGCTGACTACAAGGTCTCCAAATAAAAGCAGCATATTCTAGGTGAGATCTAACAAAAGATGTATACAGTAACTTAATGGTATAGGGATCAGAGAACTTAGTGGCGTTCCGTCTGACGAAGCCCAACATCGAAAAAGATTTAGAAGTAATATAATTTATATGGTTATTAAAAGAGAATTTGTTATCGAAGATGACGCCAAGGTCCTTAAACTCACTAACACACTGCAGGACACATGCCGAGATCCTGTACTTAGTGCACAAAATATTAGATGTTTTAGAGTACGATATTTGGAAGCACTTAGATAAGTTCAGCGAAAGTCGTGAATTCTGGCACCAGAAATAAAGCCTATTCATATGGGCTTGAAGTTTAATGGCATCCTCTTGCGTCTTGATCGCTGAGAAGATCTTAAGGTCATCAGCATAAAGCAAAAATTTAGCAAATGTGAAACAACTTTTGATGTCATTAATAAATAACACAAATAAAAGCGGTCCCAAGATACTTCCTTGCGGAACACCTGAGATGGCAGCAAAGGAAGTAGATGAAATACCATCGATTGTTACAACACAGCGTCTATTGCTCAAATAAGAGTTTATCCATTGCAGAAATGTAGAATGAAAGCCAATACTAGCTAATTTTTTAACTAAGATTCTATGAGAAACTTTGTCGAAGGCTTTCGAAAAGTCGGTGTAAATACAGTCGACCTGGAAGCCAGCGGAGAAAGAATCAATGCAGTATTCACTAAAAACGGCCAGATTAGATACTGTAGATCTGTTAGCAATAAACCCATGCTGATTAGGGCAAATTAAAGATTTAACGGCAAAACTCAGCTTTGCATAGACCGCATGCAAAAAGTTAGTGAGTAAAATTTACTCATCGGTACCCTTTACGTACTAAATTGTGTGAGTCAAATTTATTTATCAGTAACTTACTACATGTTTATGTTTTGTATCATGTTACCGTAAAGAAAACTACATAGCATACAAATGGCAGGTCGCGGGCTATCAGAACAAAATATTTTGGATGCAATACTTGAACTAGAATCTGAGGAAGAAGACAATTTGGAGTTGGAGCTTTGTACCTTTGATGCGGATTCTTGGGACAGTGTTGCAGACCCGGAATATCAACCAGAACCGGAAGAATTAAATGATGTCGAAGAAAATTTAATACACGGAATCATAAATGCAGAAGAAGCTGAAAAGGAAGAAAGGGAGGAAACACCTGGAAGCAGCAAACGTGAAAAACAGAAACTTATTGAGGGGAGAAGAAATGAAAGATCAGCTGCCCAAGAAATTCGTGAAACAGAAGATGTAATTACAATTATTACACCTAGTACCAACAATCTGATCGGAAAAGATGGAAATTTTATTTGGAGTGAGGAACATGTTGTTGCGCTAGGTCAAAAAGCTTCCTCAAAAAATATTGTTCACATTCGCCCTGGCCCAACAGCAAATGCAAAAAATTCGTTGTGTCCTGCCAGCTGCTTCAAACTGTTTTTTACCGCAGACATATTGGAAGAGATTTTGGTTTATACAAATAAAGAAATAAACATTCAAAGGGAGAACTATAACGATAAATCTCACGCGGTTTTGTCAAATTTGGAAATGGACGAACTTGAAGTATTTCTTGGTTTGTTAGTCTTGTCCGCTGCTCTCAAAGATATTCACTTGGCAACACATATGATGTTTGACACTACCTACTGTGGGGAAAGGTACAAGGCAACCATGCCTGAGAGAAGGTTCAAATTTATCCTAAATTGTCTAAGGTTCGATGACAAAGAAACAAGAACTGCTAGAAGAGAAATGACCAAACTAGCTCCAGTTTCTTCTATCTGGGACAAACTTCTAAACAATTGTAGAGTGAACTATAAGGCTGGAAGCTATATAACCATTGATGAGCAACTAGTTGGATTTAGAGGCAAATGTCCATTTAGGATGTATATTCCCTCTCAACCCAACAAGTATGGCATCAAAATTGTCATGTCTTGTGATAGCGGAACAAAGTATATTATATGTTGGATGCCATTGTTCACCTTGGAAAAGGAAGTGCAATGCCTATTATGTTCTTAAACTGCTGAAAAATGTAAAGGGCACCAATCGAAATGTCACGATAGACAATTGGTTTACGAGTGTACCACTCATTCAACGTCTCCGTCATGAATACAAAATAACAACTGTTGGCACAATAAAAAAAAATAAACCACAATTGCCTATTGAAGCTATAGATATAAAGTTTCAAAAACGAGCCGCATCCACTTCATTGTTTATATTTCATGAGGATTTGACAGTTGTATCATATAAGCCCAATAATAATAAAAGTGCCCTGAATGTCCTTGAAAAACAGTTTTTATGTATTCATAATTGTCAAAAATCAATAATAAAGTATTATTTTTGCTTATTTTACATATCATAATAAAAAATTACACTTATATTATATGCTGGCTTTAAATTTTTTTCATTTAAAACTACTATTTTACAAAATAAATCAGATAATAACGAAAAAATTCTGAAGTGAGTAAAATTTATTCATCGGTACCTATAAGCGCCTACAATTTAACCGTACCCTTCTAGGGTTAAAGAAGGGCGTAATGAAAGAGAGTTTCCATGCGTCAATGAAACACCCCGACGATAAAGATTTGTTGAAAATAATTTTCAGGGGATAGACGAAGGCCGGACAGTTTTTTATCAAAACTGCTGAAAGTCCATCAGCATCAGTTTGAGAGGATGATTTCAATTTAGTTAAAGCATTACTAATATCCTCAGAAGAGAGGCAAAGACCTCCAAAGTTCAGGGCATAATCTAAGTCAGAAGAAAAGTCGGATGGGCGATCAAGTTCGTCGTCAGCAAAATTAGATTTAAAAAATTCAGCAAACAAGTTTGCCGTTTCAGTTGGGGTTCGCACTTGGCTATTATCGAAAAACATACCAGTGGGAACACTGGCACTACTCCTTCTAGATTTTATGTATTTCCAGAAGATTTTGGGATTCGCTTTAATGTTTAACTCTATATTGGTAATATAGCTGTTATAGAGAGATCTATTTAAATCGTTGAAATCCTTTAACGCTTGCTTATATTTAACGAAGTATAAATGATTCTTCGTAGATTTAAACTTCTTGAAATAATTATTTTTAAGATTTTTAAGCTTCTTCAGAGACTTAGAATACCAGGGCAATTTATAGGGCTTTTTCTTTCTGAGCGGAATGTTATCTAAGCAGAGTTTAGACAAAGTGGACTTAAACGCAGAAAAACTACTAGATGTGTCAAGTTCAGCAAATAAATTATCCCATGGTTCCATGTGTAGAAGTCCACGCAAGTGGGGAAAGTTACTGATCGCCATTCACTTGGGAGTGGCCAGGACGATTCTTCTACATGTGGTCCAAGCAGCTCACAACGTCCGGGATTAGCCCACGTATCCTCTGGTTAGCTTCCGAACACCCGTTCGGGAGTGAGCTAAAGTGAGAAGGCGAAGCATCCCAGCATAGCTGGTTGTGCGCTGGGTTTGGGACCCGCCACTTAAAAAGCCCCCCCAATGAAAACAGCAACAAAGCCTCGGATGAGAACTTCCAACACTGATGGCGACCCCTGCAAACGAAATAAGGAATACGATTTGAGGGCATGCACCTGGAATGTCCGGTCCCTTAATGGGGAAGGTGCCTCTGCCCGGCTGGTTGATGTCCTCGTGAGAGTAAAGGCTGACATCACTGCCATCCAAGAGATGCGATGGACGGGGCAAGGTAAGAAAAACATAGGACCTTGCGACGTCTACTACAGCTGCCATGTAAAGGAGCGCAAATTCGGTGTCGGATTTGTTGTGGGAGAGAGACTTCGTCGCCAAGTACTGTCGTTCACTCCGGTGGACGAGCGTCTCGCAACAATCCGCATCAAAGCCCGTTTTTTCAACATATCGCTAATTTGCGCCCACGCCCCGACGGAAGAGAAGGACGATGCGACCAAAGATTCCTTCTATGAGCGCCTGGAACGTTCCTATGAGCGCTGCCCACGCCACGACATAAAAATCGTGCTTGGCGACTTCAACGCCAGGGTGGGCAAGGAGGGAATTTTTGGTCCCACAGTCGGAAAATTCAGCCTGCACAACGAAACATCCGGTAACGGACAGAGGCTGATCGACTTCGCCGGGGCCCGAAACATGGTAGTCTGCAGCACCAGATTCCAGCATAAAAAGATACACCAAGCTACCTGGCTGTCTCCTGATCGAAAAACGCGAAACCAGATCGATCATGTTGTGATAGATGGAAGACACGCTTCTAGTGTATTAGATGTACGTACGATCCGAGGAGCCAACATCGACTCGGATCATTACCTTGTTGCAGCCAACTGCGCAAACGCCTCTGTGCAGCAAAAAACGTACATCTACCTACGCAAAGAATGTTCGACATCGAAAAGCTGCAATCACAACAGACAGCCAGAAGATTCGCCACTCGACTCTCACTCCTGCTCTCGGAGAGCACTGCCCAACACACAGGCATGCGCGAGCAATGGAGCAACATTTCTCGTTCCCTACGTACCGCCGCCGAAGAAGAAATCGGATTCCGGCGAGCCCGAAAAAACAATTGGTACGACGAGGAATGTCATGCTGCCGCCGAAAGAAAAGATGCCGCCTATAGAGCCACGCTGCGATCGGGCGCAACGCGAGCCATGTGGGATCGCTACAGAGAGCTGAAAAAGGAAGAGAGACGTATTATCCGACAGAAGAAACGAGAGGCCGAAATACGTGAGTGCGAGGAGCTTGAGATGCTGGCCAATAGGAACAACGCCCGAAAATTCTACCAGAAAGTTCGGCGGCTTACAGAAGGTTTTAAGACCGGAGCGTTTTCCTGTAAGAACAAAGACGGCGATCTGGTGACTGACGTACAGAGCAATCTTAAATTATGGAGGGAGCACTTCTCGAACCTGTTAAACAGTGACAGCTGCGCATGTCATAGAGAATGTGAAGATCCCGATACCCCAATCGATGACGACGGAATTGTAGTTCCGTTACCCGACCATGACGAGGTGAGAATAGCGATAACGCGGCTAAAGAACAACAAAGCCGCGGGCGCCGACGGACTGCCGGCTGAGCTATTCAAACATGGCGGCGAGGAGCTGGTAAGGTGCATGCATCAGCTCCTATGCAAAATATGGTCGGATGAAAGCATGCCTGCCGATTGGAATTTAAGTGTACTCTGCCCAATCCATAAGAAGGGCGATCCTGCAATTTGTGCCAATTACCGCGGGATTAGTCTTCTAAATATCGCCTATAAGGTTCTAGCGAGCGTATTGTGTGAAAGGCTGAAGCCCACCGTCAACCAACTGATTGGACCTTATCAGTGTGGCTTCAGACCTGGAAAGTCTACCATCGACCAAATATTCACAATACGTCAAATCTTGGAAAAGACCCATGAAAGGAGAATCGACACACACCATCTTTTCGTCGACTTCAAAGCTGCATTCGACAGTACGGAAAGGAGTTACCTGTATGCCGCTATGTCTGAATTTGGTATCCCCGCAAAACTAATACGGCTATGTAAGATGACGTTGCTCAACACCAGCAGCGCCGTCAGAATTGGGAAGGACCTCTCCGAGCCGTTTGATACCAAACGAGGTTTCAGACAGGGTGACTCGCTGTCGTGTGACTTCTTTAACCTGATGTTGGAGAGCATCGTACGAGCCGCAGAACTTAATCGCTCAGGCACAATATTTTATAAGAGCGTACAATTGTTGGCGTATGCCGATGATATTGATATCATCGGCCTTAACAACCGCGCTGTTAGTTCTGCCTTCTCCAAACTGGATAAAGAGGCAAAGCGAATGGGTTTGGTGGTGAACGAGGACAAAACGAAGTACCTCCTGTCTTCAAACAAACAGTCGGCGCACTCGCGTATCGGCACCCACGTCACTGTAGACAGTTATAATTTCGAGGTTGTAAAAGACTTCGTCTATTTAGGAACCAGCATTAACACCGATAACAATGCTACTTTGGACTAAGTAGGCAACTGAGCAGTAAAGTCCTCTCTCGACGAACAAAACTAACACTCTACAAGACTCTCATCATGCCCGTCCTAACGTATGGCGCAGAAGCTTGGACGATGACAACATCCGATGAAGCGACGCTTGGAGTGTTCGAGAGAAAGATTCTGCGTAAGGTTTTTGGACCTTTGCACGTTGGCAACGGCGAATATCGCAGGCGATGGAACGATGAGCTGTATGAGCTTTACGCCGACATAGACATAGCGCAGCGAATAAAAATCCAGCGGCTTCGTTGGCTGGGTCATGTCGTCCGAATGGATACAAACGCTCCGGCTCTGAAAGTATTCGATGCGGTACCAGCTGGTGGTAGCAGAGGAAGAGGAAGGCCTCCTCTGCGTTGGAAAGATCAGGTGGAGAAGGACTTGGCTTCACTTGGTGTGTTCAATTGGCGCCGGTTAGCACAAGAAAGAAACGACTGGCGCGCTTTGTTAAGCTCGGCCAAAATCGCGTAAGCGGTTATCGCGCCAATTAAGAAGAAGAATTAATGTCAAGTAATAAGTCATTGGAATTGACAAAATCGGATAAAGAATAATTGAATGATTGCCTGACATCCGATGCAGTAGTAGCAAAAGTATAAAAGTCGATTTTGACCACTAAGGGTAAATGATGCTTACCTTTTGGAGTTATGGAATTCAAACATTCATTGATCTCGTAGTTTATGTTATCACTTACAAATATGAGGTCTAAGATTCTATTCAGAGAATTAACAAAATTATTAATTTGAAATAAATTAAGACTAAGAATATTATCAATAAGATATAATTCATGGTTTGCAGTTACATTGTTTGGTATGAGAATAGAGTTAGAGGCACTAGCACACCAATTTATTTTACTCAAGTTGAAATCACCTAACACACATAAATTATTGTCATTTAAGTTATTTAGGACAAGATATACTATGTTGTCAACATGCGCTTTGTACAGCTCGTATGAACTTTCAGGCGGCAAATACGAGGCAATCAGATATAAAGAGCCTTGTGAGTTGGGACTACTTATGCAGACGCAGATCTGATCCAGTAGAGAGTCACCGTTCATGAGGGGGCACAAAAATGCGTTTAAGTGACACCTGATAGCAATAAGAATACCACCCCCGCGCAAGCACCCTGTTTTTGCAGCGTCTCTGTCTTTGCGAAAAACGTTAAATAGGTTCGGGTCAAAGAATTCATTGTTATAAAAACTTGCATTTAGCCAGGTCTCAACAAGAACGAATATGTCATAATCTAATTGCGAACTAAGGGAATGTACATGCTCTGCCTTAGTACGCATGCCGGACGCATTTTCATAGTAAATCTTAATTCGACTATTATTTCGATTATTAGGCCTAGCACAGACAACTAATTCTGCGGCGGTTGATTTACTTGCTTGCTTAAAAAATTAAACGGACGAATGGATACATTAGCAGGCCAAATCTCAGGCTTAAGCAGTTCATCATAGTTATGTTCACTAACACCTAACTTAAAGTTTATATGCCTAAGAGAGTCCGCATTTGTCTCTTTTTTAATAAGCTTATAACATAAGATATGCTTCGTATCTAAGCCGGCATGTTTATTAACATACTGAATGATGTCATCAGTTGACACCGTAGGTGAGAAAGATGACAAATGTAGCCACTTATAGCGTACAGCCACCTCAAGTTCGTTGTTCACACCAGAACCAACAACACGTAATTGATTTTTCTTACACATTCGCCCTGGCCCAACAGCAAATGCAAAAAATTCGTTGTGTCCTGCCAGCTGCTTCAAACTGTTTTTTACCGCAGACATATTGGAAGAGATTTTGGTTTATACAAATAAAGAAATAAACATTCAAAGGGAGAACTATAACGATAAATCTCACGCGGTTTTGTCAAATTTGGAAATGGACGAACTTGAAGTATTTCTTGGTTTGTTAGTCTTGTCCGCTGCTCTCAAAGATATTCACTTGGCAACACATATGATGTTTGACACTACCTACTGTGATGAAAGGTACAAGGCAACCATGCCTGAGAGAAGGTTCAAATTTATCCTAAATTGTCTAAGGTTCGATGACAAAGAAACAAGAACTGCTAGAAGAGAAATGACCAAACTAGCTCCAGTTTCTTCTATCTGGGACAAACTTCTAAACAATTGTAGAGTGAACTATAAGGCTGGAAGCTATATAACCATTGATGAGCAACTAGTTGGATTTAGAGGCAAATGTCCATTTAGGATGTATATTCCCTCTCAACCCAACAAGTATGGCATCAAAATTGTCATGTCTTGTGATAGCGGAACAAAGTATATTATATGTTGGATGCCATTGTTCACCTTGGAAAAGGAAGTGCAATGCCTATTATGTTCTTAAACTGCTGAAAAATGTAAAGGGCACCAATCGAAATGTCACGATAGACAATTGGTTTACGAGTGTACCACTCATTCAACGTCTCCGTCATGAATACAAAATAACAACTGTTGGCACAATAAAAAAAAATAAACCACAATTGCCTATTGAAGCTATAGATATAAAGTTTCAAAAACGAGCCGCATCCACTTCATTGTTTATATTTCATGAGGATTTGACAGTTGTATCATATAAGCCCAATAATAATAAAAGTGCCCTGAATGTCCTTGAAAAACAGTTTTTATGTATTCATAATTGTCAAAAATCAATAATAAAGTATTATTTTTGCTTATTTTACATATCATAATAAAAAATTACACTTATATTATATGCTGGCTTTAAATTTTTTTCATTTAAAACTACTATTTTACAAAATAAATCAGATAATAACGAAAAAATTCTGAAGTGAGTAAAATTTACTCATCGGTACCTATAAGCGCCTACAATTTAACCGTACCCTTCTAGGGTTAAAGAAGGGCGTAATGAAAGAGAGTTTCCATGCGTCAATGAAACACCCCGACGATAAAGATTTGTTGAAAATAATTTTCAGGGGATAGACGAAGGCCGGACAGTTTTTTATCAAAACTGCTGAAAGTCCATCAGCATCAGTTTGAGAGGATGATTTCAATTTAGTTAAAGCATTACTAATATCCTCAGAAGAGAGGCAAAGACCTCCAAAGTTCAGGGCATAATCTAAGTCAGAAGAAAAGTCGGATGGGCGATCAAGTTCGTCGTCAGCAAAATTAGATTTAAAAAATTCAGCAAACAAGTTTGCCGTTTCAGTTGGGGTTCGCACTTGGCTATTATCGAAAAACATACCAGTGGGAACACTGGCACTACTCCTTCTAGATTTTATGTATTTCCAGAAGATTTTGGGATTCGCTTTAATGTTTAACTCTATATTGGTAATATAGCTGTTATAGAGAGATCTATTTAAATCGTTGAAATCCTTTAACGCTTGCTTATATTTAACGAAGTATAAATGATTCTTCGTAGATTTGAACTTCTTGAAATAATTATTTTTAAGATTTTTAAGCTTCTTCAGAGACTTAGAATACCAGGGCAATTTATAGGGCTTTTTCTTTCTGAGCGGAATGTTATCTAAGCAGAGTTTAGACAAAGTGGACTTAAACGCAGAAAAACTACTAGATGTGTCAAGTTCAGCCATTCACTTGGGAGTGGCCAGGACGATTCTTCTACATATGGTCCAAGCAGCTCACAACGTCCGGGATTAGCCCACGTATCCTCTGGTTAGCTTCCGAACACCCGTTCGGGAGTGAGCTAAAGTGAGAAGGCGAAGCATCCCAGCATAGCTGGTTGTGCGCTGGGTTTGGGACCCGCCACTTAAAAAGCCCCTCAATGAAAACAGCAACAAAGCCTCGGATGAGAACTTCCAACACTGATGGCGACCCCTGCAAACGAAATAAGGAATACGATTTGAGGGCATGCACCTGGAATGTCCGGTCCCTTAATGGGGAAGGTGCCTCTGCCCGGCTGGTTGATGTCCTCGTGAGAGTAAAGGCTGACATCACTGCCATCCAAGAGATGCGATGGACGGGGCAAGGTAAGAAAAACATAGGACCTTGCGACGTCTACTACAGCTGCCATGTAAAGGAGCGCAAATTCGGTGTCGGATTTGTTGTGGGAGAGAGACTTCGTCGCCAAGTACTGTCGTTCACTCCGGTGGACGAGCGTCTCGCAACAATCCGCATCAAAGCCCGTTTTTTCAACATATCGCTAATTTGCGCCCACGCCCCGACGGAAGAGAAGGACGATGCGACCAAAGATTCCTTCTATGAGCGCCTGGAACGTTCCTATGAGCGCTGCCCACGCCACGACATAAAAATCGTGCTTGGCGACTTCAACGCCAGGGTGGGCAAGGAGGGAATTTTTGGTCCCACAGTCGGAAAATTCAGCCTGCACAACGAAACATCCGGTAACGGACAGAGGCTGATCGACTTCGCCGGGGCCCGAAACATGGTAGTCTGCAGCACCAGATTCCAGCATAAAAAGATACACCAAGCCACCTGGCTGTCTCCTGATCGAAAAACGCGAAACCAGATCGATCATGTTGTGATAGATGGAAGACACGCTTCTAGTGTATTAGATGTACGTACGATCCGAGGAGCCAACATCGACTCGGATCATTACCTTGTTGCAGCCAACTGCGCAAACGCCTCTGTGCAGCAAAAAACGTACATCTACCTACGCAAAGAATGTTCGACATCGAAAAGCTGCAATCACAACAGACAGCCAGAAGATTCGCCACTCGACTCTCACTCCTGCTCTCGGAGAGCACTGCCCAACACACAGGCATGCGCGAGCAATGGAGCAACATTTCTCGTTCCCTACGTACCGCCGCCGAAGAAGAAATCGGATTCCGGCGAGCCCGAAAAAACAATTGGTACGACGAGGAATGTCATGCTGCCGCCGAAAGAAAAGATGCCGCCTATAGAGCCACGCTGCGATCGGGCGCAACGCGAGCCATGTGGGATCGCTACAGAGAGCTGAAAAAGGAAGAGAGACGTATTATCCGACAGAAGAAACGAGAGGCCGAAATACGTGAGTGCGAGGAGCTTGAGATGCTGGCCAATAGGAGCAACGCCCGAAAATTCTACCAGAAAGTTCGGCGGCTTACAGAAGGTTTTAAGACCGGAGCGTTTTCCTGTAAGAACAAAGACGGCGATCTGGTGACTGACGTACAGAGCAATCTTAAATTATGGAGGGAGCACTTCTCGAACCTGTTAAACAGTGACAGCTGCGCATGTCATAGAGAATGTGAAGATCCCGATACCCCAATCGATGACGACGGAATTGTAGTTCCGTTACCCGACCATGACGAGGTGAGAATAGCGATAACGCGGCTAAAGAACAACAAAGCCGCGGGCGCCGACGGACTGCCGGCTGAGCTATTCAAACATGGCGGCGAGGAGCTGGTAAGGTGCATGCATCAGCTCCTATGCAAAATATGGTCGGATGAAAGCATGCCTGCCGATTGGAATTTAAGTGTACTCTGCCCAATCCATAAGAAGGGCGATCCTGCAATTTGTGCCAATTACCGCGGGATTAGTCTTCTAAATATCGCCTATAAGGTTCTAGCGAGCGTATTGTGTGAAAGGCTGAAGCCCACCGTCAACCAACTGATTGGACCTTATCAGTGTGGCTTCAGACCTGGAAAGTCTACCATCGACCAAATATTCACAATACGTCAAATCTTGGAAAAGACCCATGAAAGGAGAATCGACACACACCATCTTTTCGTCGACTTCAAAGCTGCATTCGACAGTACGGAAAGGAGTTACCTGTATGCCGCTATGTCTGAATTTGGTATCCCCGCAAAACTAATACGGCTATGTAAGATGACGTTGCTCAACACCAGCAGCGCCGTCAGAATTGGGAAGGACCTCTCCGAGCCGTTTGATACCAAACGAGGTTTCAGACAGGGTGACTCGCTGTCGTGTGACTTCTTTAACCTGATGTTGGAGAGCATCGTACGAGCCGCAGAACTTAATCGCTCAGGCACAATATTTTATAAGAGCGTACAATTGTTGGCGTATGCCGATGATATTGATATCATCGGCCTTAACAACCGCGCTGTTAGTTCTGCCTTCTCCAAACTGGATAAAGAGGCAAAGCGAATGGGTTTGGTGGTGAACGAGGACAAAACGAAGTACCTCCTGTCTTCAAACAAACAGTCGGCGCACTCGCGTATCGGCACCCACGTCACTGTAGACAGTTATAATTTCGAGGTTGTAAAAGACTTCGTCTATTTAGGAACCAGCATTAACACCGATAACAATGCTACTTTGGACTAAGTAGGCAACTGAGCAGTAAAGTCCTCTCTCGACGAACAAAACTAACACTCTACAAGACTCTCATCATGCCCGTCCTAACGTATGGCGCAGAAGCTTGGACGATGACAACATCCGATGAAGCGACGCTTGGAGTGTTCGAGAGAAAGATTCTGCGTAAGGTTTTTGGACCTTTGCACGTTGGCAACGGCGAATATCGCAGGCGATGGAACGATGAGCTGTATGAGCTTTACGCCGACATAGACATAGCGCAGCGAATAAAAATCCAGCGGCTTCGTTGGCTGGGTCATGTCGTCCGAATGGATACAAACGCTCCGGCTCTGAAAGTATTCGATGCGGTACCAGCTGGTGGTAGCAGAGGAAGAGGAAGGCCTCCTCTGCGTTGGAAAGATCAGGTGGAGAAGGACTTGGCTTCACTTGGTGTGTTCAATTGGCGCCGGTTAGCACGAGAAAGAAACGACTGGCGCGCTTTGTTAAGCTCGGCCAAAATCGCGTAAGCGGTTATCGCGCCAATTAAGAAGAAGAATTAATGTCAAGTAATAAGTCATTGGAATTGACAAAATCGGATAAAGAATAATTGAATGATTGCCTGACATCCGATGCAGTAGTAGCAAAAGTATAAAAGTCGATTTTGACCACTAAGGGTAAATGATGCTTACCTTTTGGAGTTATGGAATTCAAACATTCATTGATCTCGTAGTTTATGTTATCACTTACAAATATGAGGTCTAAGATTCTATTCAGAGAAGTAACAAAATTATTAATTTGAAATAAATTAAGACTAAGAATATTATCAATAAGATATAATTCATGGTTTGCAGTTACATTGTTTGGTATGAGAATAGAGTTAGAGGCACTAGCACACCAATTTATTTTACTCAAGTTGAAATCACCTAACACACATAAATTATTGTCATTTAAGTTATTTAGGACAAGATATACTATGTTGTCAACATGCGCTTTGTACAGCTCGTATGAACTTTCAGGCGGCAAATACGAGGCAATCAGATATAAAGAGCCTTGTGAGTTGGGACTACTTATGCAGACGCAGATCTGATCCAGTAGAGAGTCACCGTTCATGAGGGGGCACAAAAATGCGTTTAAGTGACACCTGATAGCAATAAGAATACCACCCCCGCGCAAGCACCCTGTTTTTGCAGCGTCTCTGTCTTTGCGAAAAACGTTAAATAGGTTCGGGTCAAAGAATTCATTGTTATAAAAACTTGCATTTAGCCAGGTCTCAACAAGAACGAATATGTCATAATCTAATTGCGAACTAAGGGAATGTACATGCTCTGCCTTAGTACGCATGCCGGACGCATTTTCATAGTAAATCTTAATTCGACTATTATTTCGATTATTAGGCCTAGCACAGACAACTAATTCTGCGGCGGTTGATTTACTTGCTTGCTTAAAAAATTAAACGGACGAATGGATACATTAGCAGGCCAAATCTCAGGCTTAAGCAGTTCATCATAGTTATGTTCACTAACACCTAACTTAAAGTTTATATGCCTAAGAGAGTCCGCATTTGTCTCTTTTTTAATAAGCTTATAACATAAGATATGCTTCGTATCTAAGCCGGCATGTTTATTAACATACTGAATGATGTCATCAGTTGACACCGTAGGTGAGAAAGATGACAAATGTAGCCACTTATAGCGTACAGCCACCTCAAGTTCGTTGTTCACACCAGAACCAACAACACGTAATTGATTTTTCTTACGTCTACTCTTTTTAGTCTCAACAGAGACCCAGGCAGAATCAGTGGGAGCCCGCGAAGAGTTTGGAAGTTGAGAAGCAATTATCCGCGAAGGTAAATTATTATTTACTCTCTTAACATTACCGGAGGGAGCATCAACTCCACTAGCAACAATTGGGCGAGGCAACAGCTGAGGGCGATTGCGAACGAAAGGCACAACAGACGGCGACAAAGTCTCAGAGGCAGAGGCAGCAGCAGCGTATGAGATAGAAGCGGAGGCGTCAGCAGCAGCATTCGATGTAAAATTGTTGGCAGCAGAAATAGTTGGCACAGTTGTTGACATTGGATTGGTTGGTTTAGCAGCGCGCGAGATACAGCTAGTCTTATCATCAGCACAAATAGGCACATTAACAGCCTCAGGATTTACTGCAGTAAAGCAGTTATTAAGTAATCTCTTCATAGAGAGAATTTCTGATTGAAGGTTATCAACCTTTCCCAATAGCAATTGCTTATCATCGTGAAGAGATTGGAGCAGAGAAAGCACACGAATATTCTCTGCTCTAAGCCCAGCTAGTTCTTGCACAACAGCAATGAGCGCAGATTCCGTTTCTTCGTCTTTCTGCCGAGTATTGTTTACCTTTTGAAATGCAGATGGTCCTTGTTGTTTTTCTGGCACAATCACAATTTCCCGATCATCCACAGGCGGCAATGCATCAAGTGCGTTGCGGGGTGGAGGCGGGGACCGAATTGAGTTTCGCCGCAATTTAGAGCAAACTGCACAAAGAAAGTCACGTTCACAGTTGATAAAAAAGTCAGCATCAGCTTCCGATAAGTTAACGCATTTCAAGTGGAAAAGTTCCTTGCATTTGGAACATTGTATCTTCGGCTGACCACAGTCGACTTTTTACTTGCATGTGCAAGGCATGTTTTTAAATAGGCACTAATTGACGGATTCGCTAGAAAATAAACACAATTGTGGAGCGAACCAAAACACGTCTGTACACCGCAACTATCACTTTATTATTTATTTTTCGATGCATATGTGTTTAAAAGTCCAAGTCCACATGGTCAGGATTATTTTATTTTGTTGTGATTTTCTTAAATCATCTCTTTTCTTCTGAAAATTGTTGACAATTTGCATGATAACACTATTAATTTTTTCATCAAAGTTACGCATTTTTCGTGCTCTTCTTTTGCATCCTTTTACAATTTCTCTTGTTTTTTAATTTTTTTTCTTACCATTTTTTTCACTCATGGTGTATCGTAGCTTATCGCATGTGAACCGAAAAAATAAATCCACAAAACATAATTTCATTTGAACATTCGGATTTCACATTAAATTCTCAAATTTCGTAAGAAATTATTCACTGTTCCAAAATCCACTCCAAAAAAATTCACAAAAACTGTTTACACTTTGCACTTACGTCTTCTCCTTATGGCGTCCAAATCAGAAAGAAATATTGACACATTGTAACTCACACTGTCAATTTGACAGTTCAGTTCCGCCCCAAGCGTTAAAAAAGTAAACGACATTATGGCTGGTTCAAAAGAACGCTGTACGCGTTGCCGGTGTTCCGAATTACAACCAAACTTTACGAAACCCATTTTCAATACTTACTTAACAATGTGTGTAAGTTTGGTTTAATTTGGTGCAAAGACACGGTGGGCCCACGTTTTGGCATATATTTCGAGACCCTAGTCATCAATAGGTATGAAAATTACCCCGTATTAAAGCACTTATCAACAGCTTCCATTCGCTACCCATATTGTACAAACACATCCTAAGGTTACCCGGGTCTACGTTTTGGCCTATTTCTCGAGACCCTGATATCCGATTCTTAAAATTTCAAAACACAAACCATCTACTGAAAAGTCCAAACAAAGCCTAAAACTTTGATTAAAATCGGTTGAGCCATTCCCCGTAAAGTTCATCACAACGCGAAAAACGGCTGAATTTTTATGTATATAGACTAGCGGACCCTCACCCGCTTCGCTGGGTGAAAGTAAAATATAAATGAAAAGTGTTCTTTGTTTTTTTTCTTGTTTCATCATTTAATTCATGCTCGGCCATTATTTTGTGACTTATTCTAATATAATAACAATGTTTTATTTATTTTAGTGACTTACTCTAATGATTGTAAACTAACAACTTATTCTAAAGCCTTTTGATACACAAAATTTTTGGTTTTATTTTCATGCGGTGTATAAATATAAAGTAACGATGGTTTCCCTACTCGAGAACATCCTGCATACAGTTGCCCATGTCCAAAGCATGGATAAGTTAGGTCAATTCCACTTAATTGAAGTGTTTGTCCTTGAGACTTGCTGATTGTAATAGCAAAAGCAAGGCGAATGGGAAATTGAAGTCGCTTAAAATCAAAAGGCAAATCTGTTGAAATCTTTGGAATGCGCGGAATCAAAACATCTTCACCTTTAAATTTGCCTTTCAAAATTGTTGCTTCAACTACATTGTTCATTGTCCGTTTCACTGATAATCTTGTCCCATTGCATAGTTTCGGCTGATTAATATTTCGCAACATAATGATCACTGCGCCGACTTTCAATTGCAAAGGATGTGGTGGCAAGCCAGGCAAGCCAGGCCTACATTGTCGGGATTAGTGATTGAATCAATTGATTTATAGGTGACAACTTCACCTGGAATTTGAGTCAAAATACTGGCATTGATTTCATCGACATCAACATTTTTGGCAGCTAATATAGCTCTCTCGCTTAGCCAATCTTGATGATGATGATAGTTCTGTGCAATATTTGGGAATACAATTTGCACTAACTGTACTCTTGATTCTGTTACGGTACAAAAATTAGTTGGCAGTGTGATCATGCCTGTATTCTTATCAATTAGCTTTCGTCCATTTCCAATTTGCATCAAATGTTCGGAAAATTCAGCAGCTGTTGGATCATTCTGTAACTGCACACGAACATTAGTAGTTAATGTGAGTTTTTGAACATATCTGCACAGATTAGAAGATTTAAGACACGCTCTCAATTCATCAGCTGTTGTTGATTTGGGAATAACAGGCAAAGTTTGTCGAAAATCACCGGCCAATAGAATTAGTGCACCACCAAATATGTTTGTGTTATTTCGAAAATCTTTCAGTGTTCTATTTAAGGCTTCCGTTAATTTTTTATGAGCCATCGTTCATTCATCCCATGCAATAATTTTACATGTTTGTAAAACCTTTCCCATTCCAGAATTTTTAGAAATGTTGCAAGTTGGTTCTTCATTTACTTGCATATTTAATGGTAACTTTAATGCAGAATGTGCAGTGCGACCGCCGTCCAATAAAGTTGCCGCTATTCCAGATGATGCCAAAGCCAATGCAATATTATTCTGTGATCGAATGGTGGCCAAAATTAACGACAACAAAAACGTTTTTCCAGTCCCACCTGATGCATCTAGGAAGAATATTCCTCCTCTTTCATTTGCAACATTGTCTATAATTGTGTCATATGCCTGCCTTTGTTCTGTGTTTAATTTTGGTAGGTTTGTTGTTACAAATGTGTTCAGATCATTTCGATCATATTCTTTTTCACGTTTAAATTCTGCATTATATGCATCATGCATCGGACGATTTGGTGCGATCATACCTAACTCACTCAGAGTTTTATTTGCAATCATCAGGCAAAAGTCTTCGATTTTAATTAATGCCTCATTATATAATGCATCTGTATAATTCTAATTTGGATTTGCAGTAATGCGACGTACTTGATGTAGGATATCTTCTGTCATGTATTCTTGGTAAGTACTCCACAATTCTTTTGGGTTTGCTGGGAAACATGTAGCAATAATGATGGCAAATAGTGTACTTATTTGGTGTAGAGAGTTTGTTGCACATGCATCCATAAGAGTTGCATCCCACTGATTATCATTTTCAAGCAAATTCAATTCTTTGCATGCTTGCTGATAAGTACAACAAAGATGACTATTAATTCGTTTCAAACTTTCGAATGATCTTGGGCCGGGAATATTAACTAACAGTAAACGTAAATAGAAACATTCCACTTTACTTGGATGCACAGTGTAAAGTCGTCCGATTGCATCACCCAAATGAACACCTGGATATCCATCTACAGGTATTCCTCGTTTCCTTCGTACCCAGGACCTTGATGATGCATTCCAAGTATAATATTAAGGATCATTTGAATAAAGCAATGCGATCTCCACATCTTGATTATTTATTTTCACAGTGACTGTTTTTCCATTATCTTCTGGTGATCTTCTACGGTACAATGGATATCCATCATTTCCAGTCATTGTTTCAGCAATTAATTGCCTTGGGTAGTTTTTTGAACATTTACCATCAACCATACATGGAGAATTTTGATTTAACGTACCACACGGTCCATGAATCATGTTTTTGGTTACAGTAGTATGTAATTCTAGGTCTTCATTTATATCTGGAATTTTAGCACATATAATATGATCAATTTTATCTGTGGTTAGTTTTTGTTTTAACCAAATCAAAATATGCGCATGAGGCAAGCCTCTTTTTTGCCATTCCTCAGAATACATGAAACATTGTACATCTCCGTAAACTTTATGTTTTACAATGAAATCCATTAGAGACTGTAGCTTTCGTCTAAGCACTCTTGCAGTAATGTCATGCCTATCATTAGCTGATTGCCCAGTATATAAATGATTCTTAATATCATCGCATTTCGGATTGCATGTGAAAGTTATGAATAAGTCGGGTCGACCATAATTTCTGACATAACACATTGCATATTGGGAGTATTCATGCATATGCCTTGGACTGCCTGTATACGATGAAGGTAATATTACCATTTGACCAATGTTATTAACGTTGGTATCGTTGTTAATTGCATCTCGTAAATGTATGTTTTCGTCACAGCATAATTTTCTTTGGTTGAATCTAATGTAATTAAATAGTTCTGATTCTATTTTCGCATACATGTCAACAATATACTGATGAAATAATTTACGACATTTTAAAATGTGATTCTCTTGATTTTCTCTTATCATGATTCTGTATGAATAATAATTCATTGCGCTTACAGTTTTATTTGTTTCTTGACCATTTGCTGGATTTATTTGTTTTATATCAATCGAATAACCATCTTCACCACGACAAAACATAAGAGGATATTGTAATGCATCATATTTTCGATGCGTTTCATTAACACGTTGCAGTGTATCATTTCTTCTTTGCAAAACAATATCTCTTGGTTGAAATTCATCTCCAGATATAACAATTACAACCTCGTTGCTTGAAGTTGGTTGATTGTAATATATCTTCCACGATGTTCGCCGGCAGCCGTTATATCTGCATCAATTTTAATTTTATGATTATCAGATGACAATCTTTCGGTTGTTGTTTTAAAACTTTGCACCAAAACATTGTGCGTGCGTAATAAATCTTGTAACCCTCTCATAATGACTCTGTTTATATTTCTGGAAAATGCACACCGTGCTTCAAGTTCATCATCGTTGTCATTAATGAAATAAATCTGCAAACATTTTGACTCTTGATCGGGTAGTGGTAGTAATGAACCTATTAAGTGATATGCTTGCCCTTGAATTTGAAAAAAGCCATAATTTGTGTCCATAAAATCTAATGATTCATTAGATGTGTCAGCGAATGCTGTTGAACGTTGAAGTTTATGTATTACCTTGAACGTTGGCATGAAGTTATCGGTTATAATTTTTCCAGCACCAAAAGATGTCATTTGAAAACATGAATTATGTGTGGAAATTTTTTCAAGAAAATGTTTGGAATCGGGTGATGTTCCCGATAATAATGTAGCTAATGTTTCGGGCGGATATTGTATGTCTGGTAAACGAACTTTTCCTGCAGCGCAACACATGCCATGTGTTTCAGTTTTGAATTTCAATGCTTGACAAAATCCGCGAATTTTATCCATACTTCCAATGACAACATATTTGTGAGATGAATAATCAAGTTGTGGATTATATTGAAATCCTGCACCATTCAAATTTACAGAATTGATATTTATTGGCCGATTTTGAGAACGTGACCTAGAACGATCTCTTTGTTGACTTAATCTATCAGCATGATTTTCCTCACTTTCATTTTGTCTGTGATTTTGCACATTTCTATTGTGACGTGTATTACGCCCAATGTTAGCATGTCTTCTACCTCTTGGCATTTCTTTTACCGAATCAAAGTGGACTTCTTTATGCCACTCTGAGCTCTTGATTGCTACTTTTCTTGTTTTTAAACTGGAATTCAAATTAACATACTGATAGCGCCATCTTTTAAAAATATAATTGAACTGTGAGCACGCGTTGAAATGAAAATTACACAGAACAGAAATGGGGAATGATCAGCAAAAATAATATATATTTTTGAAATTTTTCTTGAAAATATCTACGCAAAGTCTTTTCTTAAATATCTTAAGTAAAAACTTCTAAAATATTAATTATTTTTGCCGATTTCTGTTGCGTGTATTTTTCACACCATTTCTTCACTTGTTATCAATCATTTGCAAAATTAATATATATTTTGTAAATTGTTCGTGAAAATATCGTTGGAAAATGTGAAAACAATCTCTTCTCTTAAATATTTCTGTCGCACTTTTTTTTATCTCTTTGGTTGATGCCTGGAAGCTGCTTCACTTGAACACTTTACCAAATAAAACACTTTCTTGTTAGTTTTAACACTTACTTTCACTATGCATTATTACTGATAACCTTTGGTAATCTTCTAAGAAAACGGCCTTGCTTAAGTACTTTTTTAGCGACGACCTGTTCAGGTTCGTTGAGCTAATGGTTTTGCTTCGGTTATCCCGAAGTGTGGGTGTAAAGAAGAAGTATTTAAGCAATGTGTTAAGTTAGTCACAGCAGCATTGTGTTATGATCAATTATTGCAAGCGGCCAGCTACAGCTGTGCCTGCTAATTTGTATGTTTCTATTCTATGCGAATGCAGGCGTGCAGCCACTGCTGTATGAATATATGTATATGTATGTATGTTTGCATTCCATTGAAATGTATGTAAAGGAATGAAAATTTAGGCATAAATACTGCTGCGTTAACTTGTACATATGTGAGTAAAGTGTACGCTCCATGCAACCGTTTACAATACCAACCACACGCGTAAAAAGAACGCTGCCTCGTGTATACTGTGTGTTGACGAAGAAGTAAAGGAGATTTTAACCAAACATAGTTACAAACCTTCTCCACATGTGTCTCTTCAATGTGGCAAAGTTTGGTTAAAATCGGTTGAGCCATTCTCCGTAAAGTTCATCACAACGCGAAAAACGGCTGAATTTGTATATATATAGATGTGATTGAATATACCATTTTAACTGGTTGTAGTACATAAGAATGCAATCTCTTAACCTGAAGGCGAGTTCCCAATTGGTCTATATCTGGAGTCCTTAGTTACCCAGCGAAAGAAAAGTCCTCTTTTCATTAGCATTTATCAACAACTTACTATGGATACTCATGTGGTTCAAACACATCCTAGGGTTATCCAGGTCCACGTTTTGGTCTATATCTCGAGACCCTAGTTACGGAGGGGCACTAAAAATACTCTACACTAAAGCAATCATCAACAGCTCCCATTTGCTACCCATATTGTACAAACACATACTACGGTTACCCGGATCCACATTTTGGCCTATACCTCGAGACCCTAGTCACGGAATGGTATGAAAAATACTCTATACTATAGCAATCATCAGCAGATTCCATTTGCCACCCATATTGTACAAACACATCTTAGGGTTACCCGGGTCCACGTTTTGACCTATTTCTCGAGACCCTGGTATCCGATTCTCGAAATCTCAAAACTAAAACCATCTACTGAATAGTCCAAACAAAGCCTAAAAATTTGGTTAAAAGCGGTTGAGCCATTCACCGTAAAGTTCATAACAACGCGAAAAACGGCTGAATTTTTATATATATAGATTGGCGCGTACACCCTTTTTGGGTGTTTGGACGAGCTCCTCCTCCTATTTGTGGTGTGCGTTTTGATGTTGTTCCACAATATATATATATATAATATATATGTCTGTATATCAAGAGTCAAAATTTTTGCAAATTTATTATCATTAATGACAACGATGATGAACTTGAAGCACGGTGTGCATTTTCCAGAAATATAAACAGAGTCATTATGAGAGAGTTACAAGATTTATTACACACACACAATGTTTTGGTGCAAAGTTTTAAAACAACAATTGAAAGATTGTCATCTGATAATCATAAAATTAAAATTGATGCAAATAAAACGCCTGCCGGCGAACATCGTGGAAGATACAATCAACCAACTTCAAGCAACGAGGTTGCAATTGTTATATCTGGAGATGAATTTCAACCAAGAGATATTGTTTTGCAAAGAAGAAATGATACACTGCAACGTGTTGATGAAACGAATCGAAAATATGATGCATTACAATATCCTATTATGTTCTGTCGTGGTGAAGATGGTTATTCGATTGATATAAAACAAATAAATCCAGCAAATGGTCAAGAAACAAATAAAACTGTAAGCACAATGAATTATTATGCATACAGAATCATGATAAGAGAAAATCAAGAGAATCACATTTGTGTGTCGTAAATTATTTCATCAGTATATTGTTGACATGTATCCGAAAATAGAATCAGAACGATCGAATTACGTTAGATTCAACCAAAGAAAATTACGCTGTGACGAATACATACATTTACGAGATGCAATTAACAACGATACCAACGTTAATAACATTGGTCAAATGGTAATATTACCTTCATCGTATACAGGCAGTCCAAGGCATATGCATGAATACTCCCAAGATGCAATGTGTTATGTCAAAAATTATGGTGGACCCGACTTATTCATAACGTTCACATGCAATCCGAAATGGGATGATATTAAGAATCATTTATATACTGGGCAATCTGCTACTGATAGGCATGCCATTACTGCAAGAGTGTTTAGACGAAAGCTACAGTCTCTAATGGATTTCATTGTAAAACATAAAGTTTACGGAGATGTACAATGTTTCATGTATTCTGAGGAATGGCAAGAAAGAGGCTTGCCCATTGAAATTCCAGATATAAATGAACAAATGGCCGAACAACCAACAGCAACAACACTATCTGCATTTTTCAACTTATGTGAAACAGATTCATTTGCAAGAACATTGCTTTATTCAAATGTTCCTAAATATTATACTTGGAATGCATCATCAAGGTCCTGGGTACGAAGGCAACGAGGAATACCTGTAGATGGATATCCAGGTGTTCATTTGGGTGATGCAATCGGACGACTTTACACTGTGCATCAGTAAAGTGGAATGTTTCTATTTACGTTTACTCTTAGTTGATATTCCCGGCCCAAGATCATTCGAAAGTTTGAAACGAGTTAATGGTCATCTTTGTTGTACTTATCAGCAAGCATGCAAAGAATTGAATTTGCTTGAAAATGATAATCAGTGGGATGCAACTCTTATGGATGCATGTGCAACAAGTTCTCCACACCAAATAAGTACACTATTTGCCATCATTATTGCTACATGTCTCCCAGCAAACCCAAAAGAATTGTGGAGTACTTACCAAGAATACATGACAGAAGATATCCTACATCAAGTACGTCGCATTACTGCAAATCCAAATTTGAATTATACAGATGAATTATATAATGAGGCATTAATTAAAATCGAAGACTTTTGCCTGATGATTGCAAATAAAACTCTGAATGAGTTAGGTATGATCGCACCAAATCGTCCGATGCATGATGCATACAATGCAGAATTAAGACGTGAAAAAGAATATGATCGAAATGATCTGAACACATTTGTAACAACAAACCTACCAAAATTAAACACAGAACAAAGGCAGGCATATGACACAATTATAGACAATGTTGCAAATGAAAGAGGAGGAATATTCTTCCTAGATGCATCAGGTGGGACTGGAAAAACGTTTTTGTTGTCGTTAATTTTGGCCACCATTCGATCACAGAATAATATTGCATTGGCTTTGGCATCATCTGGAATAGCGGCCACTTTATTGGACGGCGGTCGCACTGCACATTCTGCATTAAAGTTACCATTAAATATGCAAGTAAATGAAGAACCAACTTGCAACATTTCTAAAAATTCTGGAATGGGAAAGGTTTTACAAACATGTAAAATTATTGTATGGGATGAATGTACGATGGCTCATAAAAAATCACTGAAAGCCTTAAATAGAACACTGAAAGATTTTCGAAATAACACAAACATATTTGGTGGTGCACTAATTCTATTGGCCGGTCATTTTCGACAAACTTTGTCTGTTATTCCCAAATCAACAGCAGCTGATGAATTGAGAGCGTGTCTTAAATCTTCTAATCTGTGAAGATATGTTCAAAAACTCACATTAACTACTAATGTTCGTGTGCAGTTACAGAATGATCCAACAGCTTGCAAATTGGAGATGGACGAAAGCCAATTGATAAGAATACAGGCATGATCACACTTCCAACTAATTTTTGTACCGTACAGAATCAAGAGTACAATTAGTGCAAAATGTATTCCCAAATATTGCACAAAACTATCATCATCATCAAAATTGGCTAAGTGAGAGAGCTATATTAGCTGCCAAAAATGTCGATGTCAATGAAATCAATGCCAGTATTTTTACTCAAATTCCAGGTGAAGTTGTCACCTATAAATCAATTGATTCAATCACTAATCCCGACGATGTAGGCCTGGCTTGCCTGGCTTGCCACCACATCCTTTGCAATTGAAAGTCGACGCAATGATCATTATGTTGCGAAATATTAATCAGCCGCAACTATGCAATGGGACAAGATTAGCAGTGAAACGGACAATGAACAATGTAATTGAAGCAACAATTTTGAAAGGCAAATTTAAAGGTGAAGATGTTTTGATTCCGCGCATTCCAATGATTTCAACAGATTTGCCTTTTGATTTTAAGCGACTTCAATTTCCCATTCGCCTTGCTTTTGCTATTACAATCAGCAAGTCTCAAGGTCAAACTTCAATTAAGTGGAATTGACCTATCTTATCTATGCTTTGGACATGGGCAACTGTATGCAGGATGTTCTCGAGTAGGGAAACCATCGTTACTTTATATTTATACACCGCATGAAAATAAAACCAAAAATTTTGTGTATCAAAAGGCTTTAGAATAAGTTGTTAGTTTACAATCATTAGAGTAAGTCACTAAAATAAATAAAACATTGTTATTAGAATAAGTCACAAAATAATGGCCGAGCATGAATTAAATGATGAACAGGTCGTCGCTAAAAAAGTACTTAAGCAACGCCGTTTTCTTAGAAGATTACCAAAGGTTATCAGTAATAGTGCAAAGTGAAAGTAAGTGTTAAAACTAACAAGAAAGTGGTTTATTTGGTAAAGTGTTCAAGTGAAGCAGTTTCCAGGCATCAACCAAAGAGATAAAAAAGTGCGTCAGAAATATTTAAGAGAAGAGATTGTTTTCACATTTTCCAACGATATTTTCACGAACAATTTACAAAATATATATTCATTTTGCAAATGATTGATAACAAGTGAAACAGTAAGTAAATGGTGTGAAAAATACACGCAACAGAAATCGGCAAAAATAATTAATATTTTAGAAGTTTTTACTTAAGATATTTAAGAAAAGAGATTGTTTTCACACTTTCCGTAGATATTTTCAAGAAAAATTTCAAAAATATATATTATTTTTGCTGATCATTCCCCATTTCTGTTCTGTGTAATTTTCATTTCAACGCGTGCTCACAGTTCAATTATATTTTTAAAAGATGGCGCTAACAGTATGTTAATTTGAATTCCAGTTTAAAAACAAGAAAAGTAGCAATCAAGAGCTCAGAGTGACATAAAGAAGTCCACTTTGATTCGGTAAAAGAAATGCCAAGAGGTAGAAGTCATGCTAACATCGTACGTAATACACGTCACAATAGAAATGTGCAAAATCACAGACAAAATAAAAGTGAGGAAAATCATGCTGATAGATTAAGTCAACAAAGAGATCGTACTAGGTCACGTTCTCAAAATCGGCCAATAAATATCAATTCTGTAAATTTGAATGGTGCAGGATTTCAATATAATCCACAACTTGATTATTCATCTCACAAATACGATGTCATTGGAAGTATGGATAAAATTTGCGGATTTTGTCAAGCATTGAAATTCAAAACTGAAGCACCAGGCATGTGTTGCGCTGCAGGAAAACTTCGTTTACCAGACATACAATATCCGCCCGAAACATTAGCTACATTATTATCGGGAACATCACCCGATTCCAAACATTTTCTTGAAAAAATTTCCACATATAATTCATGTTTTCGAATGACATCTTTTGGTGCTGAAAAAATTATAACCGATAACTTCATGCCAACGTTCAAGGTAATACATAAACTTCAACGTTCAACAACATTCGCTGACACATCTAATTTTTTTTTTCTCCATTTTTCTTTATTAATTGAATCTTTTTTGTAAAGAAACTAACAATAAGTTTACAAATCTTTTATACTAGAGTAATATGTTTCCTTGCCAGTGCTAAGAAACGAATTATTTGCTCAAATGAATATATATTTACATATATGATTAAATCGGTTGTGAATCTCCAATTCTTCTTAGTTGGGAGCTGGAAAGGACGGGTTTCCAGTCTCAAATTCTTCGTAGCTGGGAGCCGGAAAGGCCTAGTTTCCAGTCTCCCTTAAAGCTTCCGTTGTCCCTCATGTCGATTGTGAAAATGTTGTTGTTTTTTGTTTTTTTTCGAATGTTCGAAGTTGGACGGACTCTCGTGTGAGATGAGATAATTAAGATAGTGCAGATTTGAAGATGTCTCTTTTTTTCAATCGTGTGTGTGCGTAAAAGTAGATTTCGCGCTAGTTTATTGGGATGGTCTTCTAGCTTTTGTAGGTATTTTTTGCTCAGCCGTACTATTTCATCGGCTACACGAGGTATGCAAATATCTCTGTGAATGTTAGCGTTCTTTATATACCATGGAGCTCCCGTGATTATCCGCAAGGCTTTAGATTGCACTCTCTGAAGTATTGAAGCTCGATATTTGAGGGCGTAGCCGTTCCCCACATTTCTATACCATATGTCCATATTGGTTTTAGCATGGCTTTATATAGTAGCACTTTGTACTCTAGAGGTAATGCTGATTTCGAATTAAGCATCCAATATAGGCTTTTCATGTTAAGCTTGATATTCGACACTTTCTTTTCAATATGATTCCGCCATGTGAGTCTTCTATCTAAGTGAATTCCAAGATATTTTATTTCGTTTTGCTGTGGTATATTCTGACCATTTATTATAACTGCAGGACTAGTTTCTTTTCTTAGAGTAAAAGTAATATGCACGCATTTGGTTTCATTAACCTTTATTCTCCAGTTTTTAAGCCATACTTCTGTTTCAAGTATACGCCTTTGTAATATAGACGTTGCTACTTTTGGGTCTGTGTGAGTGCAAAGTATTGCAGTATCATCGGCAAATGTTGATGCCATTGTTTGGTCCGTCGTTGGCATATCAGATGTGTATAATACATATAAAATAGGGCCTAGAACGCTGCCTTGTGGAACTCCAGCGTCTATTCTACAATGCCGAGAGAAAAAATCTTTTTGCTTTACATCAAATTCTCTATTAGTGATATAGTTTTGCAGCAAGAGGTGTACATTCGTAGGCAGTAAACTAGTAATTTTGCGAATTAATCCGCGGTGCCATACCTTATCGAATGCTTGTGCTACGTCTAAGAACAGTGCAGTGCAGTACTGTTTTTTCTCAAAAGACTTTTGTATAAATGACACAATGCGATGAACTTGCTCAGTTGTACTATGTTTTGCTCTAAATCCAAATTGGTGTTGAGGAATAATATTGTTATCTTGAATAAAGGGCATTATTTTCTGCAAGAGCAACTTTTCAAATAGATTTGAAAGTATGGACAATAGACTAATTGGCCGATATGAGGATGTTGGCTTAAGTCTTTCCCAGGTTTACCAATCATAGTGATTGGAGATAATTTCCAAGCTTTTATGTAGTAGGCAGTACGAGAGATGGCGTTAAATATGTGGCTGATATGAAGAACGGCAATATTGGGAAGCTCTTTTAGCATTTTTGGGGTGATTTTGTCGTAACCTGGTGCTTTTTTAGGTTTAAGTTGATTAATAACTGAGACTATGTTCTTTTTTTTAACTTTATTGGCTTTTTTGGTGGTTGCAATATGTCTAGTGGTAAAAAAGTAGTTGCAGAAGACTGATTGGGAGTGAAGACAGATTGCAGATGTTCAGCAAATACACACCCTTTTTCAGAATCCGTACGTGCCCAATTACCATTTCCTAGTCGAATTGGTGATTCGTACTGTATGGTCCGATTTATATTTTTTGTGGCCTTCCACAATGCGTAATCTGTTTGGTCCGTCGGAGTAAGATTAGAAAGAAAATCATGAAGATGCCTCTCCTTTTCTTTTTTAAGGGCGCAACGCAACTTAACTTAGTATTCGTACAAAAGTTTCTTGTATTTTGGAGAACGTAATTGTTGCCAAGACCTTCTCAGCTCTCGTTTCTTTTTAACTAAATCTTCTATAGTCTCATCAATGTTTCGCTGAGAGTTAACACGACTTTTATTATTTGTGGCCACTGCTGCCCTAATAGCTCCAATATCGATATCAATATCATTCTTTAAAGAAACATTGGTTTTTATATGAGTGCTAATGTATTTCTTATATTTAAGCCAGTTTATGAGATTGGGATGGGGGAGCTGATTACCCGCTGTTCTGGTGCAAGGACTACCTTCCATGGTTATAATAGACGGAGAATGGTCGGAGGACAATTCCAGGGATGAGGACGCTGTTACAATCTTGCGATCAATACCCTCTATAATACCAAAGTCAATCAGGTCAGGCATCTTCTGGCGGTCAGATTGCCTATATGTTGGCTGTCCTGTAGATACAACATCAAGTTTTGATCTTAGTATACAACTAAAAAGTTGTCTCCCTCTAGGTGTGACCAGTCTAGAACCCCAATAGTGGTGCTTGGCATTGAAGTCCCCTGCAGCCATAAACTTTGGCCCAAGTTTGGCAAAAAAATCTTTGAACTGTTGTTCGGTTATAATTTGAGAAGGAGGGCAGTACACAGCTGCGATAGCCATTGTACTGGAAAATTCTTGCAGTTGAATAATAGTGAACTGAAGGTATTCTTCTTTAAACTCCTCTAGTATACTGTGCTTTGGACGTTTTTTATTAATATCGCTGTGCCACCACGAGCTATGTTTCTAGGATGTTTTGTATCATAGAAAAGATATTACGGAATTCTAAAATAATTTTTATCTGTAAGATGAGTTTCAGATATAAGCATAATGTCAATGTTATTTGATAAAAGAAAATTATAGACGTCGAGCTTGTGCTTGGTGAGACCGTTTGCGTTCGAATGACAAATTTTGATTCTGTACATTATGGTTTATTTAAAAGGGTTTGCACTAAAATGGTTTGATTTCTAATCAGATCCCGTATCATGCTTTGCATTCCAACCATAAATTGATTAAGAGTTTGCACGAGTGTTTGAAGCATAGATTCTATACTGCAATTATTCATGTTATTTGCTTCCACATTTGGGTTGGTTTTCAGGACGTTTGCATATGATTGGTATTGTGGTTGTGCTATTGGTTGGCGACTAAAAGAATTTAGATTTGTTACTGTTGTAGGTGGGACAGGTTTTCTATTTGGCAGTAACTCTTTTTGTTTTATCGATAACAATACAGGACAGCCCCGATAATTAGCAGTGTGGTTTTCTCCACAATTGCTACATTTTTTAACACTTGCATCTTGTTTTGTTTTGCTACACGTAGATGTGGAGTGTAAGTCACCACATATCACACACACGCTTGGTAAAGTACAGTAGCTACGAGTGTGGCCAAATTCCTGGCAGTTTGTACATTGTATGGGACTCTTACGTTTTAGTGGTTCTTCTATTGAAATTTTACGATGCAGTAGATAACGCAGGTTGTAAATAGGATGCACTTCGCTTTTTTTTAATAATTTTGCTGATGGCTCAAGTTCTATACGAAACATTGGTTGCGGAACTTTGTTCCGGTTTTTTATATTAAATACAGACTTTATTTCGAATCCCGCTTCTTCAAGTGCTCCCTTTATTTCGGACGGATCTACATTATGCTCAACTCCTTTCAAAATTACTATAAGGCCCTTACTGCTTTTAAGCTCATACGTGTAGTACTCTTTCTTAAGCACATCGAAATTATTTACTAACTTTCTAAAATTTTCTTCCTCGTAGATTTGGATTTTGGTCTCATGTATGTTGCCTTTCATAACAGAAACAACATGAAAATTGTTTGCACCTAATAACTTTGCTAAATTGTTTACAAGAGTGTTCAAATTTTTTTCTCTTAAGTATATTGGGGGCGGTTTACGCTTACTGCCTGTACTTTTACTCTTGGTTATTTCCTCACTGTTGTCTAGTATAGCAAATCTATTCTGGCGCAGGGAGCCGTCTTCACAAATTTTTTTTATTTTTTCTCTTTGTATATCAGCTGTTTGCTTTTGCGGACTTAGTTTACGCTTTGGGTGAATGTTCATGTAGCGGTCTAACCCAGTCTGTATGACCGACTGTTTAATTTTACTCTGGTTTGGGCAGTTACTGATTAGAGCTTTCGCGAGAGAGCTTTTCTCCTTGAGCTGTGGCTGTAGATCTGCTCACAGAAAAGCTTTGCTTCGACCACGGATTTGCTGATTCTGTAGAGTCTGTAGAGAGTGTACTCACAATTCGATCAGAAGTTTTTCCGTTGGTTTGCGAAATGCTTTTTGACTGCATTTGCGAAACAGAGACAATTTCGGTTGCGCCAAAACTACATGTAAGCGGGAAGATTGTACGTCCGTTTTTGTTCTCGTTGATGAAAGCTGCTGCATCGCCGTTCCCATCAATGCTGGCTGAGCGAACGCGCACTGGCGGCGGAGAACGTCGGTTGATTTGGTTATTATCTAATTTATTTTGCTAATCCCGGAGTAAACCAATTTCACTTAGGCGAAACACGACCGGTTTAGTAGGGATCTTGGTTTTAAATACTTTGTATATGCGGTTGTAAGCGATTTTTTAGAGACCGTTTTAAAAACACCTCCGTTCTGTACAACGTGAATGCACATCTAATGAATCATTAGATTTATGGACACAAATTATGGCTTTTTTCAGATTCAAGGGCAAGCACATCACTTAATAGGTTCATTACTACCACTACCCGATCAAGAGTCAAAATTTTTGCAAATTTATTTCATTAATGACAACGATGATGAACTTGAAGCACGGTGTGCATTTTCCAGAAATATAAACAGAGTCATTATGAGAGAGTTACAAGATTTTTTACACACACAATGTTTTGGTGCAAAGTTTTAAAACAACAATCGAAAGATTGTCATCTGTTTATCATAAAATTAAAATTGATGCAAATAAAACGCCTGTCGGCGAACATCGTGGAAGATACAATCAACCAACTCCAAGCAACGAGGTTGCAATTGTTGTATCTGGAGATGAATTTCAACCAAGAAATATTGTTTTGCAAAGAAGAAATGATACACTGCAACTTGATAATGAAACGCATCGAAAATATGATGCATTACAATATCCTATTATGTTCTGTCGTGGTGAAGATGGTTATTCGATTGATATAAAACAAATAAATCCAGCAAATGGTCAAGAAACAAATAAAACTGTAAGCGCAATGAATTATTATTCATACAGAATCATGATAAAAGAAAATCAAGAGAATCACATTTTAAAATGCCGTAAATTATTTCATCAGTATATTGTTGACATGTATGCGAAAATAGAAACAGAACTATTGAATTACATTAGATTCAACCAAAGAAAATTACGCTGTGACGAATACATACATTTACGAGATGCAATTAACAACGATACCAACGTTAATAACATTGGTCAAATGGTAATATTACCTTCATCGTATACAGGCAGTCCAAGGCATATGCATGAATACTCCCAATATGCAATGTGTTATGTCAGAAATTATGGTCGACCCGACTTATTCATAACTTTCACATGCAATCCGAAATGCGATGATATTAAGAATCATTTATATACTGGGCAATCAGCTAATGGTAGGCATGACATTACTGCAAGAGTGCTTAGACGAAAGCTACAGTCTCTAATGGATTTCATTGTAAAACATAAAGTTTACGGAGATGTACAATGTTTCATGTATTCTGTGGAATGGCAAAAAAGAGGCTTGCCTCATGCGCATATTTTGATTTGGTTAAAACAAAAACTAACCACACATAAAATTGATCATATTATATGTGCTAAAATTCCAGATATAAATGAAGATCCAGAATTACATACTACTGTAACCAAAAACATGATTCATGGACCGTGTGGTACGTTAAATCAAAATTCTCCATGTATGGTTGATGGTAAATGTTCAAAAAACTACCCCAACTACTAATTGCTGAAACAATGACTGGAAATGATGGATATCCATTGTACCGTAGAAGATCACCAGAAGATAATGGAAAAACAGTCAGGGTGAAAATGAATAATCATAAATCCGTAAAATCCATCAAATACATATGCAAATACAGGGTGGCTGATGAAAGCCGCTACCAAAAAAAAATTGAATAACTTTTTTTCTTTTTAAGTTATCTGTTCCATTTTTGTTTTAATTTGCAGATTGATCTTTAAAATTTATTAAAATGGATAACTGGGACACGCAAACAAGAATTTGGATAGTCCGCCGCTATCACGCACTGGAGTCCGTAGTTTTGGTACAGAGAGAGTACAGGCGGATGTTTGGCGGCGATCCCCCGATCAGATGGACCATAATGAGACTGGTGAATAATTTTGCTGAGCAAGGAACAGTCGCAAGAAGGCCTTATCATCGAAACCCACCAGTTCGGACGGAGGAAACGATCGCTGCTGTAGCTGCAGCTATACAAAGCAATCCAAGGGTTTCAACAAGAAGCTTATCTGCTCAACTTGGTGTCAGCCGACAGTCTTTGCAAACAATAATGCACAAAGATTTAGACTTATTTCCCTACAAAATTCAAATGGTTAACAAACTGAATGCAGCAGACTTGCCGATTCGCTTGGAATTTTGCCAGAAGATCCTGCAAATGGTGGAAGAAGACCAAAACATGTTAAACTGCCTTTTCATGTCTGATGAGGCCCATTTCGATTTAAACGGCAATGTGAACAAACAAAATTGTCCAATATGGAGTACTTCTAACCCACAGATACTCCACGAGACGGAATTGCATCCTCTTCTCGTGACAGTGTGGTGTGCGGTTTCTTCACGCTGTATTGCCGGGCCTTATTTTTTTGAAGAAAATGGTCACACCGTTACGGTTACTGGAGACCGTTATTTGAAAATGCTGAAAGAATTTTTCTATCCAAAACTACGCCGAAAGAGAATTCCTTTCAACTCTGTGTGGTTTCAACAAGATGGGGCAACGTCTCACATAGCCCAGACTGTTATGACAGAGTTGCGACGAAAATTTCCCAATAAACTGATTTCAAGAAACTCCGAATTTCGTCCAGGTCGCCTGACCTTACTGCACCTGACTTTTTCTTGTGGGGTTTATGTAAACAAGAAGTTTATAAAACAAAGCCAACAAATTTGGATGAACTAAAACAATGCATTCGGGCAACAATTGCGGCTATTCCTGTCGCAACTCTCAAAGCAGCAATGAACAACTTTTTACTAAGATGCCGCACTTGTGTCAACGAGCATGGGGGGCATTTAAATTCAATTATTTTTAAAACTAGTTAAGCTACATTTAATAAAATTTAATGACCTTCAACTTGAAAAAAAAAAATAAATGAATTCCATACACTAAAAAAAAAGTTATTTGAGTTTCTTAATGTAGCAAAATTCATCAGCCACCCTGTATATCAATAAAGGAAGTGATATGGCAGTATTAGGAGTTGTAAATCGAAATGATGAAATTACTAATTACCAAATGGGAAGATACATTAGTAGCAACGAAGCAGTTTGCAGAATATTATCATTTCCGATTCATGATCGCCATCCAGCTGTTATTCATTTGTCAGTCCATTTTGAAAATGAACAAAGTGTTTATTTCACTGAAAATACTACTCAACAAATGGCCGAACGACCACCAGCAACAACACTATCTGCATTTTTCAACTTATGTGAAACAGATTCATTTGCAAGAACATTGCTTTATTCAAATGTTCCTAAATATTATACTTGGAATGCATCATCAAGGTCCTGGGTACGAAGGCAACGAGGAATACCTGTAGATGGATATCCAGGTGTTCATTTGGGTGATGCAATCGGACGACTTTACACTGTGCATCAGTAAAGTGGAATGTTTCTATTTACGTTTACTCTTAGTTGATATTCCCGGCCCAAGATCATTCGAAAGTTTGAAACGAGTTAATGGTCATCTTTGTTGTACTTATCAGCAAGCATGCAAAGAATTGAATTTGCTTGAAAATGATAATCAGTGGGATGCAACTCTTATGGATGCATGTGCAACAAGTTCTCCACACCAAATAAGTACACTATTTGCCATCATTATTGCTACATGTCTCCCAGCAAACCCAAAAGAATTGTGGAGTACTTACCAAGAATACATGACAGAAGATATCCTACATCAAGTACGTCGCATTACTGCAAATCCAAATTTGAATTATACAGATGAATTATATAATGAGGCATTAATTAAAATCGAAGACTTTTGCCTGATGATTGCAAATAAAACTCTGAGTGAGTTAGGTATGATCGCACCAAATCGTCCGATACATGATGCATACAATGCAGAATTTAAACGTGAAAAAGAATATGATCGAAATGATCTGAACACATTTGTAACAACAAACCTACCAAAATTAAACACAGAACAAAGGCAGGCATATGACACAATTATAGACAATGTTGCAAATGAAAGAGGAGGAATATTCTTCCTAGATGCATCAGGTGGGACTGGAAAAACGTTTTTGTTGTCGTTAATTTTGGCCACCATTCGATCACAGAATAATATTGCATTGGCTTTGGCATCATCTGGAATAGCGGCAACTTTATTGGACGGCGGTCGCACTGCACATTCTGCATTAAAGTTACCATTAAATATGCAAGTAAATGAAGAACCAACTTGCAACATTTCTAAAAATTCTGGAATGGGAAAGGTTTTACAAACATGTAAAATTATTGTATGGGATGAATGTACGATGGCTCATAAAAAATCACTGAAAGCCTTAAATAGAACACTGAAAGATTTTCGAAATAACACAAACATAATTGGTGGTGCACTAATTCTATTGGCCGGTCATTTTCGACAAACTTTGTCTGTTATTCCCAAATCAACAGCAGCTGATGAATTGAGAGCGTGTCTTAAATCTTCTAATCTGTGAAGATATGTTCAAAAACTCACATTAACTACTAATGTTCGTGTGCAGTTACAGAATGATCCAACAGCTTGCAAATTGGAAATGGACGAAAGCCAATTGATAAGAATACAGGCATGATCACACTTCCAACTAATTTTTGTACCGTACAGAATCAAGAGTACAATTAGTGCAAAATGTATTCCCAAATATTGCACAAAACTATCATCATCATCAAAATTGGCTAAGTGAGAGAGCTATATTAGCTGCCAAAAATGTCGATGTCAATGAAATCAATGCCAGTATTTTTACTCAAATTCCAGGTGAAGTTGTCACCTATAAATCAATTGATTCAATCACTAATCCCGACGATGTAGGCCTGGCTTGCCTGGCTTGCCACCACATCCTTTGCAATTGAAAGTCGACGCAATGATCATTATGTTGCGAAATATTAATCAGCCGCAACTATGCAATGGGACAAGATTAGCAGTGAAACGGACAATGAACAATGTAATTGAAGCAACAATTTTGAAAGGCAAATTTAAAGGTGAAGATGTTTTGATTCCGCGCATTCCAATGATTTCAACAGATTTGCCTTTTGATTTTAAGCGACTTCAATTTCCCATTCGCCTTGCTTTTGCTATTACAATCAGCAAGTCTCAAGGTCAAACTTCAATTAAGTGGAATTGACCTATCTTATCCATGCTTTGGACATGGGCAACTGTATGCAGGATGTTCTCGAGTAGGGAAACCATCGTTACTTTATATTTATACACCGCATGAAAATAAAACCAAAAATTTTGTGTATCAAAAGGCTTTAGAATAAGTTGTTAGTTTACAATCATTAGAGTAAGTCACTAAAATAAATAAAACATTGTTATTAGAATAAGTCACAAAATAATGGCCGAGCATGAATTAAATGATGAACAGGTCGCCGCTAAAAAAGTACTTAAGCAACGCCGTTTTCTTAGAAGATTACCAAAGGTTATCAGTAATAGTGCAAAGTGAAAGTAAGTGTTAAAACTAACAAGAAAGTGGTTTATTTGGTAAAGTGTTCAAGTGAAGCAGTTTCCAGGCATCAACCAAAGAGATAAAGAGTGCGTCAGAAATATTTAAGAGAAGAGATTGTTTTCACATTTTCCAACGATATTTTCACGAACAATTTACAAAATATATATTCATTTTGCAAATGATTGATAACAAGTGAAACAGTAAGTAAATGGTGTGAAAAATACACGCAACAGAAATCGGCAAAAATAATTAATATTTTAGAAGTTTTTACTTAAGATATTTAAGAAAAGAGATTGTTTTCACACTTTCCGTAGATATTTTCAGGAAAAATTTCAAAAATATATATTATTTTTGCTGATCATTCCCCATTTCTGTTCTGTGTAATTTTCATTTCAACGCGTGCTCACAGTTCAATTATATTTTTAAAAGATGGCGCTAACAGTATGTTAATTTGAATTCCAGTTTAAAAACAAGAAAAGTAGCAATCAAGAGCTCAGAGTGACATAAAGAAGTCCACTTTGATTCGGTAAAAGAAATGCCAAGAGGTAGAAGTCATGCTAACATCGTACGTAATACACGTCACAATAGAAATGTGCAAAATCACAGACAAAATAAAAGTGAGGAAAATCATGCTGATAGATTAAGTCAACAAAGAGATCGTACTAGGTCACGTTCTCAAAATCGGCCAATAAATATCAATTCTGTAAATTTGAATGGTGCAGGATTTCAATATAATCCACAACTTGATTATTCATCTCACAAATACGATGTCATTGGAAGTATGGATAAAATTTGCGGATTTTGTCAAGCATTGAAATTCAAAACTGAAGCACCAGGCATGTGTTGCGCTGCAGGAAAACTTCGTTTACCAGACATACAATATCCGCCCGAAACATTAGCTACATTATTATCGGGAACATCACCCGATTCCAAACATTTTCTTGAAAAAATTTCCACATATAATTCATGTTTTCGAATGACATCTTTTGGTGCTGAAAAAATTATAACCGATAACTTCATGCCAACGTTCAAGGTAATACATAAACTTCAACGTTCAACAACATTCGCTGACACATCTAATTTTTTTTTTCTCCATTTTTCTTTATTAATTGAATCTTTTTTGTATAAGAAACTAACAATAAGTTTACAAATCTTTTATACTAGAGTAATATGTTTCCTTGCCAGTGCTAAGAAACGAATTATTTGCTCAAATGAATATATATTTACATATATGATTAAATCGGTTGTGAATCTCCAATTCTTCTTAGTTGGGAGCTGGAAAGGACGGGTTTCCAGTCTCAAATTCTTCGTAGCTGGGAGCCGGAAAGGCCTAGTTTCCAGTCTCCCTTAAAGCTTCCGTTGTCCCTCATGTCGATTGTGAAAATGTTGTTGTTTCTTGTTTTTTTTCGAATGTTCGAAGTTGGACGGACTCTCGTGTGAGATGAGATAATTAAGATAGTGCAGATTTGAAGATGTCTCTTTTTTTCAATCGTGTGTGTGCGTAAAAGTAGATTTCGCGCTAGTTTATTGGGATGGTCTTCTAGCTTTTGTAGGTATTTTTTGCTCAGCCGTACTATTTCATCGGCTACACGAGGTATGCAAATATCTCTGTGAATGTTAGCGTTCTTTATATACCATGGAGCTCCCGTGATTATCCGCAAGGCTTTAGATTGCACTCTCTGAAGTATTGAAGCTCGATATTTGAGGGCGTAGCCGTTCCCCACATTTCTATACCATATGTCCATATTGGTTTTAGCATGGCTTTATATAGTAGCACTTTGTACTCTAGAGGTAATGCTGATTTCGAATTAAGCATCCAATATAGGCTTTTCATGTTAAGCTTGATATTCGACACTTTCTTTTCAATATGATTCCGCCATGTGAGTCTTCTATCTAAGTGAATTCCAAGATATTTTATTTCGTTTTGCTGTGGTATATTCTGACCATTTATTATAACTGCAGGACTAGTTTCTTTTCTTAGAGTAAAAGTAATATGCACGCATTTGGTTTCATTAACCTTTATTCTCCAGTTTTTAAGCCATACTTCTGTTTCAAGTATACGCCTTTGTAATATAGACGTTGCTACTTTTGGGTCTGTGTGATGTGCAAAGTATTGCAGTATCATCGGCAAATGTTGATGCCATTGTTTGGTCCGTCGTTGGCATATCAGATGTGTATAATACATATAAAATAGGGCCTAGAACGCTGCCTTGTGGAACTCCAGCGTCTATTCTACAATGCCGAGAGAAAAAATCTTTTTGCTTTACATCAAATTCTCTATTAGTGATATAGTTTTGCAGCAAGAGGTGTACATTCGTAGGCAGTAAACTAGTAATTTTGCGAATTAATCCGCGGTGCCATACCTTATCGAATGCTTGTGCTACGTCTAAGAACAGTGCAGTGCAGTACTGTTTTTTCTCAAAGGACTTTTGTATAAATGACACAATGCGATGAACTTGCTCAGTTGTACTATGTTTTGCTCTAAATCCAAATTGGTGTTGAGGAATAATATTGTTATCTTGAATAAAGGGCATTATTTTCTGCAAGAGCAACTTTTCAAATAGATTTGAAAGTATGGACAATAGACTAATTGGCCGATATGAGGATGTTGGCTTAAGTCTTTCCCAGGTTTACCAATCATAGTGATTGGAGATAATTTCCAAGCTTTTATGTAGTAGGCAGTACGAGAGATGGCGTTAAATATGTGGCTGATATGAAGAACGGCAATATTGGGAAGCTCTTTTAGCATTTTTGGGGTGATTTTGTCGTAACCTGGTGCTTTTTTAGGTTTAAGTTGATTAATAACTGAGACTATGTTCTTTTTTTTAACTTTATTGGCTTTTTTGGTGGTTGCAATATGTCTAGTGGTAAAAAAGTAGTTGCAGAAGACTGATTGGGAGTGAAGACAGATTGCAGATGTTCAGCAAATACACACCCTTTTTCAGAATCCGTACGTGCCCAATTACCATTTCCTAGTCGAATTGGTGATTCGTACTGTATGGTCCGATTTATATTTTTTGTGGCCTTCCACAATGCGTAATCTGTTTGGTCCGTCGGAGTAAGATTAGAAAGAAAATCATGAAGATGCATCTCCTTTTCTTTTTTAAGGGCGCAACGCAACTTAACTTAGTATTCGTACAAAAGTTTCTGGTATTTTGGAGAACGTAATTGTTGCCAAGACCTTCTCAGCTCTCGTTTCTTTTTAACTAAATCTTCTATAGTCTCATCAATGTTTCGCTGAGAGTTAACACGACTTTTATTATTTGTGGCCACTGCTGCCCTAATAGCTCCAATATCGATATCAATATCATTCTTTAAAGAAACATTGGTTTTTATATGAGTGCTAATGTATTTCTTATATTTAAGCCAGTTTATGAGATTGGGATGGGGGAGCTGATTACCCGCTGTTCTGGTGCAAGGACTACCTTCCATGGTTATAATAGACGGAGAATGGTCGGAGGACAATTCCAGGGATGAGGACGCTGTTACAATCTTGCGATCAATACCCTCTATAATACCAAAGTCAATCAGGTCAGGCATCTTCTGGCGGTCAGATTGCCTATATGTTGGCTGTCCTGTAGATACAACATCAAGTTTTGATCTTAGTATACAACTAAAAAGTTGTCTCCCTCTAGGTGTGACCAGTCTAGAACCCCAATAGTGGTGCTTGGCATTGAAGTCCCCTGCAGCCATAAACTTTGGCCCAAGTTTGGCAAAAAAATCTTTGAACTGTTGTTCGGTTATAATTTGAGGAGGGCAGTACACAGCTGCGATAGCCATTGTACTGGAAAATTCTTGCAGTTGAATAATAGTGAACTGAAGGTATTCTTCTTTAAACTCCTCTAGTATACTGTGCTTTGGACGTTTTTTATTAATATCGCTGTGCCACCACGAGCTATGTTTCTAGGATGTTTTGTATCATAGAAAAGATATTACGGAATTCTAAAATAATTTTTATCTGTAAGATGAGTTTCAGATATAAGCATAATGTCAATGTTATTTGATAAAAGAAAATTATAGACGTCGAGCTTGTGCTTGGTGAGACCGTTTGCGTTCGAATGACAAATTTTGATTCTGTACATTATGGTTTATTTAAAAGGGTTTGCACTAAAATGGTTTGATTTCTAATCAGATCCCGTATCATGCTTTGCATTCCAACCATAAATTGATTAAGAGTTTGCACGAGTGTTTGAAGCATAGATTCTATACTGCAATTATTCATGTTATTTGCTTCCACATTTGGGTTGGTTTTCAGGACGTTGGCATATGATTGGTATTGTGGTTGTGCTATTGGTTGGCGACTAAAAGAATTTAGATTTGTTACTGTTGTAGGTGGGACAGGTTTTCTATTTGGCAGTAATTCTTTTTGTTTTATCGATAACAATACAGGACAGCCCCGATAATTAGCAGTGTGGTTTTCTCCACAATTGCTACATTTTTTAACACTTGCATCTTGTTTTGGTTTGCTACACGTAGATGTGGAGTGTAAGTCACCACATATCACACACACGCTTGGTAAAGTACAGTAGCTACGAGTGTGGCCAAATTCCTGGCAGTTTGTACATTGTATGGGACTCTTACGTTTTAGTGGTTCTTCTATTGAAATTTTACGATGCAGTAGATAACGCAGGTTGTAAATAGGATGCACTTCGCTTTTTTTTAATAAGTTTGCTGATGGCTCAAGTTCTATACGAAACATTGGTTGCGGAACTTTGTTCCGGTTTTTTATATTAAATACAGACTTTATTTCGAATCCCGCTTCTTCAAGTGCTCCCTTTATTTCGGACGGATCTACATTATGCTCAACTCCTTTCAAAATTACTATAAGGCCCTTACTGCTTTTAAGCTCATACGTGTAGTACTCTTTCTTAAGCACATCGAAATTATTTACTAACTTTCTAAAATTTTCTTCCTCGTAGATTTGGATTTTGGTCTCATGTATGTTGCCTTTCATAACAGAAACAACATGAAAATTGTTTGCACCTAATAACTTTGCTAAATTGTTTACAAGAGTGTTCAAATTTTTTTCTCTTAAGTATATTGGGGGCGGTTTACGCTTACTGCCTGTACTTTTACTCTTGGTTATTTCCTCACTGTTGTCTAGTATAGCAAATCTATTCTGGCGCAGGGAGCCGTCTTCACAAATTTTTTTTATTTTTTCTCTTTGTATATCAGCTGTTTGCTTTTGCGGACTTAGTTTACGCTTTGGGTGAATGTTCATGTAGCGGTCTAACCCAGTCTGTATGACCGACTGTTTAATTTTACTCTGGTTTGGGCAGTTACTGATTAGAGCTTTCGCGAGAGAGCTTTTCTCCTTGAGCTGTGGCTGTAGATCTGCTCACAGAAAAGCTTTGCTTCGACCACGGATTTGCTGATTCTGTAGAGTCTGTAGAGAGTGTACTCACAATTCGATCAGAAGTTTTTCCGTTGGTTTGCGAAATGCGTTTTGACTGCATTTGCGAAACAGAGACAATTTCGGTTGCGCCAAAACTACATGTAAGCGGGAAGATTGTACGTCCGTTTTTGTTCTCGTTGATGAAAGCTGCTGCATCGCCGTTCCCATCAATGCTGGCTGAGCGAACGCGCACTGGCGGCGGAGAACGTCGGTTGATTTGGTTATTATCTAATTTATTTTGCTAATCCCGGAGTAAACCAATTTCACTTAGGCGAAACACGACCGGTTTAGTAGGGATCTTGGTTTTAAATACTTTGTATATGCGGTTGTAAGCGATTTTTTTGAGACCGTTTTAAAAACACCTCCGTTCTGTACAACGTGAATGCACATCTAATGAATCATTAGATTTATGGACACAAATTATGGCTTTTTTCAGATTCAAGGGCAAGCACATCACTTAATAGGTTCATTACTACCACTACCCGATCAAGAGTCAAAATTTTTGCAAATTTATTTCATTAATGACAACGATGATGAACTTGGAGCACGGTGTGCATTTTCCAGAAATATAAACAGAGTCATTATGAGAGAGTTACAAGATTTTTTACACACACAATGTTTTGGTGCAAAGTTTTAAAACAACAATCGAAAGATTGTCATCTGTTTATCATAAAATTAAAATTGATGCAAATAAAACGCCTGCCGGCGAACATCGTGGAAGATACAATCAACCAACTCCAAGCAACGAGGTTGCAATTGTTGTATCTGGAGATGAATTTCAACCAAGAAATATTGTTTTGCAAAGAAGAAATGATACACTGCAACTTGATAATGAAACGCATCGAAAATATGATGCATTACAATATCCTATTATGTTCCGTCGTGGTGAAGATGGTTATTCGATTGATATAAAACAAATAAATCCAGCAAATGGTCAAGAAACAAATAAAACTGTAAGCGCAATGAATTATTATTCATACAGAATCATGATAAAAGAAAATCAAGAGAATCACATTTTAAAATGCCGTAAATTATTTCATCAGTATATTGTTGACATGTATGCGAAAATAGAAACAGAACTATTGAATTACATTAGATTCAACCAAAGAAAATTACGCTGTGACGAATACATACATTTACGAGATGCAATTAACAACGATACCAACGTTAATAACATTGGTCAAATGGTAATATTACCTTCATCGTATACAGGCAGTCCAAGGCATATGCATGAATACTCCCAATATGCAATGTGTTATGTCAGAAATTATGGTCGACCCGACTTATTCATAACTTTCACATGCAATCCGAAATGCGATGATATTAAGAATCATTTATATACTGGGCAATCAGCTAATGGTAGGCATGACATTACTGCAAGAGTGCTTAGACGAAAGCTACAGTCTCTAATGGATTTCATTGTAAAACATAAAGTTTACGGAGATGTACAATGTTTCATGTATTCTGTGGAATGGCAAAAAAGAGGCTTGCCTCATGCGCATATTTTGATTTGGTTAAAACAAAAACTAACCACACATAAAATTGATCATATTATATGTGCTAAAATTCCAGATATAAATGAAGATCCAGAATTACATACTACTGTAACCAAAAACATGATTCATGGACCGTGTGGTACGTTAAATCAAAATTCTCCATGTATGGTTGATGGTAAATGTTCAAAAAACTACCCCAACTACTAATTGCTGAAACAATGACTGGAAATGATGGATATCCATTGTACCGTAGAAGATCACCAGAAGATAATGGAAAAACAGTCAGGGTGAAAATGAATAATCATAAATCCGTAAAATCCATCAAATACATATGCAAATACAGGGTGGCTGATGAAAGCCGCTACCAAAAAAAAAATTGAATAACTTTTTTTCTTTTTAAGTTATCTGTTCCATTTTTGTTTTAATTTGCAGATTGATCTTTAAAATTTATTAAAATGGATAACTGGGACACGCAAACAAGAATTTGGATAGTCCGCCGCTATCACGCACTGGAGTCCGTAGTTTTGGTACAGAGAGAGTACAGGCGGATGTTTGGCGGCGATCCCCCGATCAGATGGACCATAATGAGACTGGTGAATAATTTTGCTGAGCAAGGAACAGTCGCAAGAAGGCCTTATCATCGAAACCCACCAGTTCGGACGGAGGAAACGATCGCTGCTGTAGCTGCAGCTATACAAAGCAATCCAAGGGTTTCAACAAGAAGCTTATCTGCTCAACTTGGTGTCAGCCGACAGTCTTTGCAAACAATAATGCACAAAGATTTAGACTTATTTCCCTACAAAATTCAAATGGTTAACAAACTGAATGCAGCAGACTTGCCGATTCGCTTGGAATTTTGCCAGAAGATCCTGCAAATGGTGGAAGAAGACCAAAACATGTTAAACTGCCTTTTCATGTCTGATGAGGCCCATTTCGATTTAAACGGCAATGTGAACAAACAAAATTGTCCAATATGGAGTACTTCTAACCCACAGATACTCCACGAGACGGAATTGCATCCTCTTCTCGTGACAGTGTGGTGTGCGGTTTCTTCACGCTGTATTGCCGGGCCTTATTTTTTTGAAGAAAATGGTCACACCGTTACGGTTACTGGAGACCGTTATTTGAAAATGCTGAAAGAATTTTTCTATCCAAAACTACGCCGAAAGAGAATTCCTTTCAACTCTGTGTGGTTTCAACAAGATGGGACAACGTCTCACATAGCCCAGACTGTTATGACAGAGTTGCGACGAAAATTTCCCAATAAACTGATTTCAAGAAACTCCGAATTTCGTTGGCCCCCCAGGTCGCCTGATCTTACTGCACCTGACTTTTTCTTGTGGGGTTTATGTAAACAAGAAGTTTATAAAACAAAGCCAACAAATTTGGATGAACTAAAACAATCCATTCGGGCAACAATTGCGGATATTCCTGTCGCAACTCTCAAAGCAGCAATGAACAACTTTTTACTAAGATGCCGCACTTGTGTCAACGAGCATGGGGGGCATTTAAATTCAATTATTTTTAAAACTAGTTAAGCTACATTTAATAAAATTTAATGACCTTCAACTTGAAAAAAAAATAAATGAATTCCATACACTAAAAAAAAAGTTATTTGAGTTTCTTAATGTAGCAAAATTCATCAGCCACCCTGTATATCAATAAAGGAAGGGATATGGCAGTATTAGGAGTTGTAAATCGAAATGATGAAATTACTAATTACCAAATGGGAAGATACATTAGTAGCAACGAAGCAGTTTGCAGAATATTATCATTTCCGATTCATGATCGCCATCCAGCTGTTATTCATTTGTCAGTCCATTTTGAAAATGAACAAAGTGTTTATTTCACTGAAAATACTACTCAACAAATGGCCGAACGACCACCAGCAACAACACTATCTGCATTTTTCAACTTATGTGAAACAGATTAATTTGCAAGAACATTGCTTTATTCAAATGTTCCTAAATATTATACTTGGAATGCATCATCAAGGTCCTGGGTCCGAAGGCAACGAGGAATACCTGTAGATGGATATCCAGGTGTTCATTTGGGTGATGCAATCGGACGACTTTACACTGTGCATCAGTAAAGTGGAATGTTTCTATTTACGTTTACTCTTAGTTGATATTCCCGGCCCAAGATCATTCGAAAGTTTGAAACGAGTTAATGGTCATCTTTGTTGTACTTATCAGCAAGCATGCAAAGAATTGAATTTGCTTGAAAATGATAATCAGTGGGATGCAACTCTTATGGATGCATGTGCAACAAGTTCTCCACACCAAATAAGTACACTATTTGCCATCATTATTGCTACATGTCTCCCAGCAAACCCAAAAGAATTGTGGAGTACTTACCAAGAATACATGACAGAAGATATCCTACATCAAGTACGTCGCATTACTGCAAATCCAAATTTGAATTATACAGATGAATTATATAATGAGGCATTAATTAAAATCGAAGACTTTTGCCTGATGATTGCAAATAAAACTCTGAGTGAGTTAGGTATGATCGCACCAAATCGTCCGATGCATGATGCATACAATGCAGAATTTAAACGTGAAAAAGAATATGATCGAAATGATCTGAACACATTTGTAACAACAAACCTACCAAAATTAAACACAGAACAAAGGCAGGCATATGACACAATTATAGACAATGTTCCAAATGAAAGAGGAGGAATATTCTTCCTAGATGCATCAGGTGGGACTGGAAAAACGTTTTTGTTGTCGTTAATTTTGGCCACCATTCGATCACAGAATAATATTGCATTGGCTTTGGCATCATCTGGAATAGCGGCCACTTTATTGGACGGCGGTCGCACTGCACATTCTGCATTAAAGTTACCATTAAATATGCAAGTAAATGAAGAACCAACTTGCAACATTTCTAAAAATTCTGGAATGGGAAAGGTTTTACAAACATGTAAAATTATTGTATGGGATGAATGTACGATGGCTCATAAAAAATCACTGAAAGCCTTAAATAGAACACTGAAAGATTTTCGAAATAACACAAACATAATTGGTGGTGCACTAATTCTATTGGCCGGTCATTTTCGACAAACTTTGTCTGTTATTCCCAAATCAACAGCAGCTGATGAATTGAGAGCGTGTCTTAAATCTTCTAATCTGTGAAGATATGTTCAAAAACTCACATTAACTACTAATGTTCGTGTGCAGTTACAGAATGATCCAACAGCTTGCAAATTGGAAATGGACGAAAGCCAATTGATAAGAATACAGGCATGATCACACTTCCAACTAATTTTTGTACCGTACAGAATCAAGAGTACAATTAGTGCAAAATGTATTCCCAAATATTGCACAAAACTATCATCATCATCAAAATTGGCTAAGTGAGAGAGCTATATTAGCTGCCAAAAATGTCGATGTCAATGAAATCAATGCCAGTATTTTTACTCAAATTCCAGGTGAAGTTGTCACCTATAAATCAATTGATTCAATCACTAATCCCGACGATGTAGGCCTGGCTTGCCTGGCTTGCCACCACATCCTTTGCAATTGAAAGTCGACGCAATGATCATTATGTTGCGAAATATTAATCAGCCGCAACTATGCAATGGGACAAGATTAGCAGTGAAACGGACAATGAACAATGTAATTGAAGCAACAATTTTGAAAGGCAAATTTAAAGGTGAAGATGTTTTGATTCCGCGCATTCCAATGATTTCAACAGATTTGCCTTTTGATTTTAAGCGACTTCAATTTCCCATTCGCCTTGCTTTTGCTATTACAATCAGCAAGTCTCAAGGTCAAACTTCAATTAAGTGGAATTGACCTATCTTATCCATGCTTTGGACATGGGCAACTGTATGCAGGATGTTCTCGAGTAGGGAAACCATCGTTACTTTATATTTATACACCGCATGAAAATAAAACCAAAAATTTTGTGTATCAAAAGGCTTTAGAATAAGTTGTTAGTTTACAATCATTAGAGTAAGTCACTAAAATAAATAAAACATTGTTATTAGAATAAGTCACAAAATAATGGCCGAGCATGAATTAAATGATGAACAGGTCGTCGCTAAAAAAGTACTTAAGCAACGCCGTTTTCTTAGAAGATTACCAAAGGTTATCAGTAATAGTGCAAAGTGAAAGTAAGTGTTAAAACTAACAAGAAAGTGGTTTATTTGGTAAAGTGTTCAAGTGAAGCAGTTTCCAGGCATCAACCAAAGAGATAAAAAAGTGCGTCAGAAATATTTAAGAGAAGAGATTGTTTTCACATTTTCCAACGATATTTTCACGAACAATTTACAAAATATATATTCATTTTGCAAATGATTGATAACAAGTGAAACAGTAAGTAAATGGTGTGAAAAATACACGCAACAGAAATCGGCAAAAATAATTAATATTTTAGAAGTTTTTACTTAAGATATTTAAGAAAAGAGATTGTTTTCACACTTTCCGTAGATATTTTCAAGAAAAATTTCAAAAATATATATTATTTTTGCTGATCATTCCCCATTTCTGTTCTGTGTAATTTTCATTTCAACGCGTGCTCACAGTTCAATTATATTTTTAAAAGATGGCGCTAACAGTATGTTAATTTGAATTCCAGTTTAAAAACAAGAAAAGTAGCAATCAAGAGCTCAGAGTGACATAAAGAAGTCCACTTTGATTCGGTAAAAGAAATGCCAAGAGGTAGAAGTCATGCTAACATCGTACGTAATACACGTCACAATAGAAATGTGCAAAATCACAGACAAAATAAAAGTGAGGAAAATCATGCTGATAGATTAAGTCAACAAAGAGATCGTACTAGGTCACGTTCTCAAAATCGGCCAATAAATATCAATTCTGTAAATTTGAATGGTGCAGGATTTCAATATAATCCACAACTTGATTATTCATCTCACAAATACGATGTCATTGGAAGTATGGATAAAATTTGCGGATTTTGTCAAGCATTGAAATTCAAAACTGAAGCACCAGGCATGTGTTGCGCTGCAGGAAAACTTCGTTTACCAGACATACAATATCCGCCCGAAACATTAGCTACATTATTATCGGGAACATCACCCGATTCCAAACATTTTCTTGAAAAAATTTCCACATATAATTCATGTTTTCGAATGACATCTTTTGGTGCTGAAAAAATTATAACCGATAACTTCATGCCAACGTTCAAGGTAATACATAAACTTCAACGTTCAACAACATTCGCTGACACATCTAATTTTTTTTTTTCTCCATTTTTCTTTATTAATTGAATCTTTTTTGTATAAGAAACTAACAATAAGTTTACAAATCTTTTATACTAGAGTAATATGTTTCCTTGCCAGTGCTAAGAAACGAATTATTTGCTCAAATGAATATATATTTACATATATGATTAAATCGGTTGTGAATCTCCAATTCTTCTTAGTTGGGAGCTGGAAAGGACGGGTTTCCTGTCTCAAATTCTTCGTAGCTGGGAGCCGGAAAGGCCTAGTTTCCAGTCTCCCTTAAAGCTTCCGTTGTCCCTCATGTCGATTGTGAAAATGTTGTTGTTTTTTGTTTTTTTTCGAATGTTCGAAGTGTGAGATGAGATAATTAAGATAGTGCAGATTTGAAGATGTCTCTTTTTTTCAATCGTGTGTGTGCGTAAAAGTAGATTTCGCGCTAGTTTATTGGGATGGTCTTCTAGCTTTTGTAGGTATTTTTTGCTCAGCCGTACTATTTCATCGGCTACACGAGGTATGCAAATATCTCTGTGAATGTTAGCGTTCTTTATATACCATGGAGCTCCCGTGATTATCCGCAAGGCTTTAGATTGCACTCTCTGAAGTATTGAAGCTCGATATTTGAGGGCGTAGCCGTTCCCCACATTTCTATACCATATGTCCATATTGGTTTTAGCATGGCTTTATATAGTAGCACTTTGTACTCTAGAGGTAATGCTGATTTCGAATTAAGCATCCAATATAGGCTTTTCATGTTAAGCTTGATATTCGACACTTTCTTTTCAATATGATTCCGCCATGTGAGTCTTCTATCTAAGTGAATTCCAAGATATTTTATTTCGTTTTGCTGTGGTATATTCTGACCATTTATTATAACTGCAGGACTAGTTTCTTTTCTTAGAGTAAAAGTAATATGCACGCATTTGGTTTCATTAACCTTTATTCTCCAGTTTTTAAGCCATACTTCTGTTTCAAGTATACGCCTTTGTAATATAGACGTTACTACTTTTGGGTCTGTGTGAGTGCAAAGTATTGCAGTATCATCGGCAAATGTTGATGCCATTGTTTGGTCCGTCGTTGGCATATCAGATGTGTATAATACATATAAAATAGGGCCTAGAACGCTGCCTTGTGGAACTCCAGCGTCTATTCTACAATGCCGAGAGAAAAAATCTTTTTGCTTTACATCAAATTCTCTATTAGTGATATAGTTTTGCAGCAAGAGGTGTACATTCGTAGGCAGTAAACTAGTAATTTTGCGAATTAATCCGCGGTGCCATACCTTATCGAATGCTTGTGCTACGTCTAAGAACAGTGCAGTGCAGTACTGTTTTTTCTCAAAGGACTTTTGTATAAATGACACAATGCGATGAACTTGCTCAGTTGTACTATGTTTTGCTCTAAATCCAAATTGGTGTTGAGGAATAATATTGTTATCTTGAATAAAGGGCATTATTTTCTGCAAGAGCAACTTTTCAAATAGATTTGAAAGTATGGACAATAGACTAATTGGCCGATATGAGGATGTTGGCTTAAGTCTTTCCCAGGTTTACCAATCATAGTGATTGGAGATAATTTCCAAGCTTTTATGTAGTAGGCAGTACGAGAGATGGCGTTAAATATGTGGCTGATATGAAGAACGGCAATATTGGGAAGCTCTTTTAGCATTTTTGGGGTGATTTTGTCGTAACCTGGTGCTTTTTTAGGTTTAAGTTGATTAATAACTGAGACTATGTTCTTTTTTTTAACTTTATTGGCTTTTTTGGTGGTTGCAATATGTCTAGTGGTAAAAAAGTAGTTGCAGAAGACTGATTGGGAGTGAAGACAGATTGCAGATGTTCAGCAAATACACACCCTTTTTCAGAATCCGTACGTGCCCAATTACCATTTCCTAGTCGAATTGGTGATTCGTACTGTATGGTCCGATATTTTTTGTGGCCTTCCACAATGCGTAATCTGTTTGGTCCGTCGGAGTAAGATTAGAAAGAAAATCATGAAGATGCATCTCCTTTTCTTTTTTAAGGGCGCAACGCAACTTAACTTAGTATTCGTACAAAAGTTTCTGGTATTTTGGAGAACGTAATTGTTGCCAAGACCTTCTCAGCTCTCGTTTCTTTTTAACTAAATCTTCTATAGTCTCATCAATGTTTCGCTGAGAGTTAACACGACTTTTATTATTTGTGGCCACTGCTGCCCTAATAGCTCCAATATCGATATCAATATCATTCTTTAAAGAAACATTGGTTTTTATATGAGTGCTAATGTATTTCTTATATTTAAGCCAGTTTATGAGATTGGGATGGGGGAGCTGATTACCCGCTGTTCTGGTGCAAGGACTACCTTCCATGGTTATAATAGACGGAGAATGGTCGGAGGACAATTCCAGGGATGAGGACGCTGTTACAATCTTGCGATCAATACCCTCTATAATACCAAAGTCAATCAGGTCAGGCATCTTCTGGCGGTCAGATTGCCTATATGTTGGCTGTCCTGTAGATACAACATCAAGTTTTGATCTTAGTATACAACTAAAAAGTTGTCTCCCTCTAGGTGTGACCAGTCTAGAACCCCAATAGTGGTGCTTGGCATTGAAGTCCCCTGCAGCCATAAACTTTGGCCCAAGTTTGGCAAAAAAATCTTTGAACTGTTGTTCGGTTATAATTTGAGAAGGAGGGCAGTACACAGCTGCGATAGCCATTGTACTGGAAAATTCTTGCAGTTGAATAATAGTGAACTGAAGGTATTCTTCTTTAAACTCCTCTAGTATACTGTGCTTTGGACGTTTTTTATTAATATCGCTGTGCCACCACGAGCTATGTTTCTAGGATGTTTTGTATCATAGAAAAGATATTACGGAATTCTAAAATAATTTTTATCTGTAAGATGAGTTTCAGATATAAGCATAATGTCAATGTTATTTGATAAAAGAAAATTATAGACGTCGAGCTTGTGCTTGGTGAGACCGTTTGCGTTCGAATGACAAATTTTGATTCTGTACATTATGGTTTATTTAAAAGGGTTTGCACTAAAATGGTTTGATTTCTAATCAGATCCCGTATCATGCTTTGCATTCCAACCATAAATTGATTAAGAGTTTGCACGAGTGTTTGAAGCATAGATTCTATACTGCAATTATTCATGTTATTTGCTTCCACATTTGGGTTGGTTTTCAGGACGTTGGCATATGATTGGTATTGTGGTTGTGCTATTGGTTGGCGACTAAAAGAATTTAGATTTGTTACTGTTGTAGGTGGGACAGGTTTTCTATTTGGCAGTAATTCTTTTTGTTTTATCGATAACAATACAGGACAGCCCCGATAATTAGCAGTGTGGTTTTCTCCACAATTGCTACATTTTTTAACACTTGCATCTTGTTTTGGTTTGCTACACGTAGATGTGGAGTGTAAGTCACCACATATCACACACACGCTTGGTAAAGTACAGTAGCTACGAGTGTGGCCAAATTCCTGGCAGTTTGTACATTGTATGGGACTCTTACGTTTTAGTGGTTCTTCTATTGAAATTTTACGATGCAGTAGATAACGCAGGTTGTAAATAGGATGCACTTCGCTTTTTTTTAATAATTTTGCTGATGGCTCAAGTTCTATACGAAACATTGGTTGCGGAACTTTGTTCCGGTTTTTTATATTAAATACAGACTTTATTTCGAATCCCGCTTCTTCAAGTGCTCCCTTTATTTCGGACGGATCTACATTATGCTCAACTCCTTTCAAAATTACTATAAGGCCCTTACTGCTTTTAAGCTCATACGTGTAGTACTCTTTCTTAAGCACATCGAAATTATTTACTAACTTTCTAAAATTTTCTTCCTCGTAGATTTGGATTTTGGTCTCATGTATGTTGCCTTTCATAACAGAAACAACATGAAAATTGTTTGCACCTAATAACTTTGCTAAATTGTTTACAAGAGTGTTCAAATTTTTTTCTCTTAAGTATATTGGGGGCGGTTTACGCTTACTGCCTGTACTTTTACTCTTGGTTATTTCCTCACTGTTGTCTAGTATAGCAAATCTATTCTGGCGCAGGGAGCCGTCTTCACAAATTTTTTTTATTTTTTCTCTTTGTATATCAGCTGTTTGCTTTTGCGGACTTAGTTTACGCTTTGGGTGAATGTTCATGTAGCGGTCTAACCCAGTCTGTATGACCGACTGTTTAATTTTACTCTGGTTTGGGCAGTTACTGATTAGAGCTTTCGCGAGAGAGCTTTTCTCCTTGAGCTGTGGCTGTAGATCTGCTCACAGAAAAGCTTTGCTTCGACCACGGATTTGCTGATTCTGTAGAGTCTGTAGAGAGTGTACTCACAATTCGATCAGAAGTTTTTCCGTTGGTTTGCGAAATGCTTTTTGACTGCATTTGCGAAACAGAGACAATTTCGGTTGCGCCAAAACTACATGTAAGCGGGAAGATTCTACGTCCGTTTTTGTTCTCGTTGATGAACGCGCACTGGCGGCGGAGAACGTCGGTTGATTTGGTTATTATCTAATTTATTTTGCTAATCCCGGAGTAAACCAATTTCACTTAGGCGAAACACGACCGGTTTAGTAGGGATCTTGGTTTTAAATACTTTGTATATGCGGTTGTAAGCGATTTTTTTGAGACCGTTTTAAAAACACCTCCGTTCTGTACAACGTGAATGCACATCTAATGAATCATTAGATTTATGGACACAAATTATGGCTTTTTTCAGATTCAAGGGCAAGCACATCACTTAATAGGTTCATTACTACCACTACCCGATCAAGAGTCAAAATTTTTGCAAATTTATTTCATTAATGACAACGATGATGAACTTGGAGCACGGTGTGCATTTTCCAGAAATATAAACAGAGTCATTATGAGAGAGTTACAAGATTTTTTACACACACAATGTTTTGGTGCAAAGTTTTAAAACAACAATCGAAAGATTGTCATCTGTTTATCATAAAATTAAAATTGATGCAAATAAAACGCCTGCCGGCGAACATCGTGGAAGATACAATCAACCAACTCCAAGCAACGAGGTTGCAATTGTTGTATCTGGAGATGAGTTTCAACCAAGAAATATTGTTTTGCAAAGAAGAAATGATACACTGCAACTTGATAATGAAACGCATCGAAAATATGATGCATTACAATATCCTATTATGTTCCGTCGTGGTGAAGATGGTTATTCGATTGATATAAAACAAATAAATCCAGCAAATGGTCAAGAAACAAATAAAACTGTAAGCGCAATGAATTATTATTCATACAGAATCATGATAAAAGAAAATCAAGAGAATCACATTTTAAAATGCCGTAAATTATTTCATCAGTATATTGTTGACATGTATGCGAAAATAGAAACAGAACTATTGAATTACATTAGATTCAACCAAAGAAAATTACGCTGTGACGAATACATACATTTACGAGATGCAATTAACAACGATACCAACGTTAATAACATTGGTCAAATGGTAATATTACCTTCATCGTATACAGGCAGTCCAAGGCATATGCATGAATACTCCCAATATGCAATGTGTTATGTCAGAAATTATGGTCGACCCGACTTATTCATAACTTTCACATGCAATCCGAAATGCGATGATATTAAGAATCATTTATATACTGGGCAATCAGCTAATGGTAGGCATGACATTACTGCAAGAGTGCTTAGACGAAAGCTACAGTCTCTAATGGATTTCATTGTAAAACATAAAGTTTACGGAGATGTACAATGTTTCATGTATTCTGTGGAATGGCAAAAAAGAGGCTTGCCTCATGCGCATATTTTGATTTGGTTAAAACAAAAACTAACCACACATAAAATTGATCATATTATATGTGCTAAAATTCCAGATATAAATGAAGATCCAGAATTACATACTACTGTAACCAAAAACATGATTCATGGACCCTGTGGTACGTTAAATCAAAATTCTCCATATATGGTTGATGGTAAATGTTCAAAAAACTACCCCAACTACTAATTGCTGAAACAATGACTGGAAATGATGGATATCCATTGTACCGTAGAAGATCACCAGAAGATAATGGAAAAACAGTCAGGGTGAAAATGAATAATCATAAATCCGTAAAATCCATCAAATACATATGCAAATACAGGGTGGCTGATGAAAGCCGCTACCAAAAAAAAATTGAATAACTTTTTTTCTTTTTAAGTTATCTGTTCCATTTTTGTTTTAATTTGCAGATTGATCTTTAAAATTTATTAAAATGGATAACTGGGACACGCAAACAAGAATTTGGATAGTCCGCCGCTATCACGCACTGGAGTCCGTAGTTTTGGTACAGAGAGAGTACAGGCGGATGTTTGGCGGCGATCCCCCGATCAGATGGACCATAATGAGACTGGTGAATAATTTTGCTGAGCAAGGAACAGTCGCAAGAAGGCCTTATCATCGAAACCCACCAGTTCGGACGGAGGAAACGATCGCTGCTGTAGCTGCAGCTATACAAAGCAATCCAAGGGTTTCAACAAGAAGCTTATCTGCTCAACTTGGTGTCAGCCGACAGTCTTTGCAAACAATAATGCACAAAGATTTAGACTTATTTCCCTACAAAATTCAAATGGTTAACAAACTGAATGCAGCAGACTTGCCGATTCGCTTGGAATTTTGCCAGAAGATCCTGCAAATGGTGGAAGAAGACCAAAACATGTTAAACTGCCTTTTCATGTCTGATGAGGCCCATTTCGATTTAAACGGCAATGTGAACAAACAAAATTGTCCAATATGGAGTACTTCTAACCCACAGATACTCCACGAGACGGAATTGCATCCTCTTCTCGTGACAGTGTGGTGTGCGGTTTCTTCACGCTGTATTGCCGGGCCTTATTTTTTTGAAGAAAATGGTCACACCGTTACGGTTACTGGAGACCGTTATTTGAAAATGCTGAAAGAATTTTTCTATCCAAAACTACGCCGAAAGAGAATTCCTTTCAACTCTGTGTGGTTTCAACAAGATGGGGCAACGTCTCACATAGCCCAGACTGTTATGACAGAGTTGCGACGAAAATTTCCCAATAAACTGATTTCAAGAAACTCCGAATTTCGTTGGCCCCCCAGGTCGCCTGATCTTACTGCACCTGACTTTTTCTTGTGGGGTTTATGTAAACAAGAAGTTTATAAAACAAAGCCAATAAATTTGGATGAACTAAAACAATCCATTCGGGCAACAATTGCGGATATTCCTGTCGCAACTCTCAAAGCAGCAATGAACAACTTTTTACTAAGATGCCGCACTTGTGTCAACGAGCATGGGGGGCATTTAAATTCAATTATTTTTAAAACTAGTTAAGCTACATTTAATAAAATTTATTGACCTTCAACTTGAAAAAAAAATAAATGAATTCCATACACCAAAAAAAAAGTTATTTGAGTTTCTTAATGTAGCAAAATTCATCAGCCACCCTGTATATCAATAAAGGAAGTGATATGGCAGTATTAGGAGTTGTAAATCGAAATGATGAAATTACTAATTACCAAATGGGAAGATACATTAGTAGCAACGAAGCAGTTTGCAGAATATTATCATTTCCGATTCATGATCGCCATCCAGCTGTTATTCATTTGTCAGTCCATTTTGAAAATGAACAAAGTGTTTATTTCACTGAAAATACTACTCAACAAATGGCCGAACGACCACCAGCAACAACACTATCTGCATTTTTCAACTTATGTGAAACAGATTCATTTGCAAGAACATTGCTTTATTCAAATGTTCCTAAATATTATACTTGGAATGCATCATCAAGGTCCTGGGTACGAAGGCAACGAGGAATACCTGTAGATGGATATCCAGGTGTTCATTTGGGTGATGCAATCGGACGACTTTACACTGTGCATCAGTAAAGTGGAATGTTTCTATTTACGTTTACTCTTAGTTGATATTCCCGGCCCAAGATCATTCGAAAGTTTGAAACGAGTTAATGGTCATCTTTGTTGTACTTATCAGCAAGCATGCAAAGAATTGAATTTGCTTGAAAATGATAATCAGTGGGATGCAACTCTTATGGATGCATGTGCAACAAGTTCTCCACACCAAATAAGTACACTATTTGCCATCATTATTGCTACATGTCTCCCAGCAAACCCAAAAGAATTGTGGAGTACTTACCAAGAATACATGACAGAAGATATCCTACATCAAGTACGTCGCATTACTGCAAATCCAAATTTGAATTATACAGATGAATTATATAATAAGGCATTAATTAAAATCGAAGACTTTTGCCTGATGATTGCAAATAAAACTCTGAGTGAGTTAGGTATGATCGCACCAAATCGTCCGATACATGATGCATACAATGCAGAATTTAAACGTGAAAAAGAATATGATCGAAATGATCTGAACACATTTGTAACAACAAACCTACCAAAATTAAACACAGAACAAAGGCAGGCATATGACACAATTATAGACAATGTTGCAAATGAAAGAGGAGGAATATTCTTCCTAGATGCATCAGGTGGGACTGGAAAAACGTTTTTGTTGTCGTTAATTTTGGCCACCATTCGATCACAGAATAATATTGCATTGGCTTTGGCATCATCTGGAATAGCGGCCACTTTATTGGACGGCGGTCGCACTGCACATTCTGCATTAAAGTTACCATTAAATATGCAAGTAAATGAAGAACCAACTTGCAACATTTCTAAAAATTCTGGAATGGGAAAGGTTTTACAAACATATAAAATTATTGTATGGGATGAATGTACGATGGCTCATAAAAAATCACTGAAAGCCTTAAATAGAACACTGAAAGATTTTCGAAATAACACAAACATAATTGGTGGTGCACTAATTCTATTGGCCGGTCATTTTCGACAAACTTTGTCTGTTATTCCCAAATCAACAGCAGCTGATGAATTGAGAGCGTGTCTTAAATCTTCTAATCTGTGAAGATATGTTCAAAAACTCACATTAACTACTAATGTTCGTGTGCAGTTACAGAATGATCCAACAGCTTGCAAATTGGAAATGGACGAAAGCCAATTGATAAGAATACAGGCATGATCACACTTCCAACTAATTTTTGTACCGTACAGAATCAAGAGTACAATTAGTGCAAAATGTATTCCCAAATATTGCACAAAACTATCATCATCATCAAGATTGGCTAAGTGAGAGAGCTATATTAGCTGCCAAAAATGTCGATGTCAATGAAATCAATGCCAGTATTTTTACTCAAATTCCAGGTGAAGTTGTCACCTATAAATCAATTGATTCAATCACTAATCCCGACGATGTAGGCCTGGCTTGCCTGGCTTGCCACCACATCCTTTGCAATTGAAAGTCGACGCAATGATCATTATGTTGCGAAATATTAATCAGCCGCAACTATGCAATGGGACAAGATTAGCAGTGAAACGGACAATGAACAATGTAATTGAAGCAACAATTTTGAAAGGCAAATTTAAAGGTGAAGATGTTTTGATTCCGCGCATTCCAATGATTTCAACAGATTTGCCTTTTGATTTTAAGCGACTTCAATTTCCCATTCGCCTTGCTTTTGCTATTACAATCAGCAAGTCTCAAGGTCAAACTTCAATTAAGTGGAATTGACCTATCTTATCCATGCTTTGGACATGGGCAACTGTATGCAGGATGTTCTCGAGTAGGGAAACCATCGTTACTTTATATTTATACACCGCATGAAAATAAAACCAAAAATTTTGTGTATCAAAAGGCTTTAGAATAAGTTGTTAGTTTACAATCATTAGAGTAAGTCACTAAAATAAATAAAACATTGTTATTAGAATAAGTCACAAAATAATGGCCGAGCATGAATTAAATGATGAACAGGTCGTCGCTAAAAAAGTACTTAAGCAACGCCGTTTTCTTAGAAGATTACCAAAGGTTATCAGTAATAGTGCAAAGTGAAAGTAAGTGTTAAAACTAACAAGAAAGTGGTTTATTTGGTAAAGTGTTCAAGTGAAGCAGTTTCCAGGCATCAACCAAAGAGATAAAAAAGTGCGTCAGAAATATTTAAGAGAAGAGATTGTTTTCACATTTTCCAACGATATTTTCACGAACAATTTACAAAATATATATTCATTTTGCAAATGATTGATAACAAGTGAAACAGTAAGTAAATGGTGTGAAAAATACACGCAACAGAAATCGGCAAAAATAATTAATATTTTAGAAGTTTTTACTTAAGATATTTAAGAAAAGAGATTGTTTTCACACTTTCCGTAGATATTTTCAAGAAAAATTTCAAAAATATATATTATTTTTGCTGATCATTCCCCATTTCTGTTCTGTGTAATTTTCATTTCAACGCGTGCTCACAGTTCAATTATATTTTTAAAAGATGGCGCTAACAGTATGTTAATTTGAATTCCAGTTTAAAAACAAGAAAAGTAGCAATCAAGAGCTCAGAGTGACATAAAGAAGTCCACTTTGATTCGGTAAAAGAAATGCCAAGAGGTAGAAGTCATGCTAACATCGTACGTAATACACGTCACAATAGAAATGTGCAAAATCACAGACAAAATAAAAGTGAGGAAAATCATGCTGATAGATTAAGTCAACAAAGAGATCGTACTAGGTCACGTTCTCAAAATCGGCCAATAAATATCAATTCTGTAAATTTGAATGGTGCAGGATTTCAATATAATCCACAACTTGATTATTCATCTCACAAATACGATGTCATTGGAAGTATGGATAAAATTTGCGGATTTTGTCAAGCATTGAAATTCAAAACTGAAGCACCAGGCATGTGTTGCGCTGCAGGAAAACTTCGTTTACCAGACATACAATATCCGCCCGAAACATTAGCTACATTATTATCGGGAACATCACCCGATTCCAAACATTTTCTTGAAAAAATTTCCACATATAATTCATGTTTTCGAATGACATCTTTTGGTGCTGAAAAAATTATAACCGATAACTTCATGCCAACGTTCAAGGTAATACATAAACTTCAACGTTCAACAACATTCGCTGACACATCTAATTTTTTTTTTCTCCATTTTTCTTTATTAATTGAATCTTTTTTGTATAAGAAACTAACAATAAGTTTACAAATCTTTTATACTAGAGTAATATGTTTCCTTGCCAGTGCTAAGAAACGAATTATTTGCTCAAATGAATATATATTTACATATATGATTAAATCGGTTGTGAATCTCCAATTCTTCTTAGTTGGGAGCTGGAAAGGACGGGTCTCCTGTCTCAAATTCTTCGTAGCTGGGAGCCGGAAAGGCCTAGTTTCCAGTCTCCCTTAAAGCTTCCGTTGTCCCTCATGTCGATTGTGAAAATGTTGTTGTTTTTTGTTTTTTTTCGAATGTTCGAAGTGTGAGATGAGATAATTAAGATAGTGCAGATTTGAAGATGTCTCTTTTTTTCAATCGTGTGTGTGCGTAAAAGTAGATTTCGCGCTAGTTTATTGGGATGGTCTTCTAGCTTTTGTAGGTATTTTTTGCTCAGCCGTACTATTTCATCGGCTACACGAGGTATGCAAATATCTCTGTGAATGTTAGCGTTCTTTATATACCATGGAGCTCCCGTGATTATCCGCAAGGCTTTAGATTGCACTCTCTGAAGTATTGAAGCTCGATATTTGAGGGCGTAGCCGTTCCCCACATTTCTATACCATATGTCCATATTGGTTTTAGCATGGCTTTATATAGTAGCACTTTGTACTCTAGAGGTAATGCTGATTTCGAATTAAGCATCCAATATAGGCTTTTCATGTTAAGCTTGATATTCGACACTTTCTTTTCAATATGATTCCGCCATGTGAGTCTTCTATCTAAGTGAATTCCAAGATATTTTATTTCGTTTTGCTGTGGTATATTCTGACCATTTATTATAACTGCAGGACTAGTTTCTTTTCTTAGAGTAAAAGTAATATGCACGCATTTGGTTTCATTAACCTTTATTCTCCAGTTTTTAAGCCATACTTCTGTTTCAAGTATACGCCTTTGTAATATAGACGTTGCTACTTTTGGGTCTGTGTGAGTGCAAAGTATTGCAGTATCATCGGCAAATGTTGATGCCATTGTTTGGTCCGTCGTTGGCATATCAGATGTGTATAATACATATAAAATAGGGCCTAGAACGCTGCCTTGTGGAACTCCAGCGTCTATTCTACAATGCCGAGAGAAAAAATCTTTTTGCTTTACATCAAATTCTCTATTAGTGATATAGTTTTGCAGCAAGAGGTGTACATTCGTAGGCAGTAAACTAGTAATTTTGCGAATTAATCCGCGGTGCCATACCTTATCGAATGCTTGTGCTACGTCTAAGAACAGTGCAGTGCAGTACTGTTTTTTCTCAAAGGACTTTTGTATAAATGACACAATGCGATGAACTTGCTCAGTTGTACTATGTTTTGCTCTAAATCCAAATTGGTGTTGAGGAATAATATTGTTATCTTGAATAAAGGGCATTATTTTCTGCAAGAGCAACTTTTCAAATAGATTTGAAAGTATGGACAATAGACTAATTGGCCGATATGAGGATGTTGGCTTAAGTCTTTCCCAGGTTTACCAATCATAGTGATTGGAGATAATTTCCAAGCTTTTATGTAGTAGGCAGTACGAGAGATGGCGTTAAATATGTGGCTGATATGAAGAACGGCAATATTGGGAAGCTCTTTTAGCATTTTTGGGGGGATTTTGTCGTAACCTGGTGCTTTTTTAGGTTTAAGTTGATTAATAACTGAGACTATGTTCTTTTTTTTAACTTTATTGGCTTTTTTGGTGGTTGCAATATGTCTAGTGGTAAAAAAGTAGTTGCAGAAGACTGATTGGGAGTGAAGACAGATTGCAGATGTTCAGCAAATACACACCCTTTTTCAGAATCCGTACGTGCCCAATTACCATTTCCTAGTCGAATTGGTGATTCGTACTGTATGGTCCGATATTTTTTGTGGCCTTCCACAATGCGTAATCTGTTTGGTCCGTCGGAGTAAGATTAGAAAGAAAATCATGAAGATGCATCTCCTTTTCTTTTTTAAGGGCGCAACGCAACTTAACTTAGTATTCGTACAAAAGTTTCTGGTATTTTGGAGAACGTAATTGTTGCCAAGACCTTCTCAGCTCTCGTTTCTTTTTAACTAAATCTTCTATAGTCTCATCAATGTTTCGCTGAGAGTTAACACGACTTTTATTATTTGTGGCCACTGCTGCCCTAATAGCTCCAATATCGATATCAATATCATTCTTTAAAGAAACATTGGTTTTTATATGAGTGCTAATGTATTTCTTATATTTAAGCCAGTTTATGAGATTGGGATGGGGGAGCTGATTACCCGCTGTTCTGGTGCAAGGACTACCTTCCATGGTTATAATAGACGGAGAATGGTCGGAGGACAATTCCAGGGATGAGGACGCTGTTACAATCTTGCGATCAATACCCTCTATAATACCAAAGTCAATCAGGTCAGGCATCTTCTGGCGGTCAGATTGCCTATATGTTGGCTGTCCTGTAGATACAACATCAAGTTTTGATCTTAGTATACAACTAAAAAGTTGTCTCCCTCTAGGTGTGACCAGTCTAGAACCCCAATAGTGGTGCTTGGCATTGAAGTCCCCTGCAGCCATAAACTTTGGCCCAAGTTTGGCAAAAAAATCTTTGAACTGTTGTTCGGTTATAATTTGAGAAGGAGGGCAGTACACAGCTGCGATAGCCATTGTACTGGAAAATTCTTGCAGTTGAATAATAGTGAACTGAAGGTATTCTTCTTTAAACTCCTCTAGTATACTGTGCTTTGGACGTTTTTTATTAATATCGCTGTGCCACCACGAGCTATGTTTCTAGGATGTTTTGTATCATAGAAAAGATATTACGGAATTCTAAAATAATTTTTATCTGTAAGATGAGTTTCAGATATAAGCATAATGTCAATGTTATTTGATAAAAGAAAATTATAGACGTCGAGCTTGTGCTTGGTGAGACCGTTTGCGTTCGAATGACAAATTTTGATTCTGTACATTATGGTTTATTTAAAAGGGTTTGCACTAAAATGGTTTGATTTCTAATCAGATCCCGTATCATGCTTTGCATTCCAACCATAAATTGATTAAGAGTTTGCACGAGTGTTTGAAGCATAGATTCTATACTGCAATTATTCATGTTATTTGCTTCCACATTTGGGTTGGTTTTCAGGACGTTGGCATATGATTGGTATTGTGGTTGTGCTATTGGTTGGCGACTAAAAGAATTTAGATTTGTTACTGTTGTAGGTGGGACAGGTTTTCTATTTGGCAGTAATTCTTTTTGTTTTATCGATAACAATACAGGACAGCCCCGATAATTAGCAGTGTGGTTTTCTCCACAATTGCTACATTTTTTAACACTTGCATCTTGTTTTGGTTTGCTACACGTAGATGTGGAGTGTAAGTCACCACATATCACACACACGCTTGGTAAAGTACAGTAGCTACGAGTGTGGCCAAATTCCTGGCAGTTTGTACATTGTATGGGACTCTTACGTTTTAGTGGTTCTTCTATTGAAATTTTACGATGCAGTAGATAACGCAGGTTGTAAATAGGATGCACTTCGCTTTTTTTTAATAATTTTGCTGATGGCTCAAGTTCTATACGAAACATTGGTTGCGGAACTTTGTTCCGGTTTTTTATATTAAATACAGACTTTATTTCGAATCCCGCTTCTTCAAGTGCTCCCTTTATTTCGGACGGATCTACATTATGCTCAACTCCTTTCAAAATTACTATAAGGCCCTTACTGCTTTTAAGCTCATACGTGTAGTACTCTTTCTTAAGCACATCGAAATTATTTACTAACTTTCTAAAATTTTCTTCCTCGTAGATTTGGATTTTGGTCTCATGTATGTTGCCTTTCATAACAGAAACAACATGAAAATTGTTTGCACCTAATAACTTTGCTAAATTGTTTACAAGAGTGTTCAAATTTTTTTCTCTTAAGTATATTGGGGGCGGTTTACGCTTACTGCCTGTACTTTTACTCTTGGTTATTTCCTCACTGTTGTCTAGTATAGCAAATCTATTCTGGCGCAGGGAGCCGTCTTCACAAATTTTTTTTATTTTTTCTCTTTGTATATCAGCTGTTTGCTTTTGCGGACTTAGTTTACGCTTTGGGTGAATGTTCATGTAGCGGTCTAACCCAGTCTGTATGACCGACTGTTTAATTTTACTCTGGTTTGGGCAGTTACTGATTAGAGCTTTCGCGAGAGAGCTTTTCTCCTTGAGCTGTGGCTGTAGATCTGCTCACAGAAAAGCTTTGCTTCGACCACGGATTTGCTGATTCTGTAGAGTCTGTAGAGAGTGTACTCACAATTCGATCAGAAGTTTTTCCGTTGGTTTGCGAAATGCTTTTTGACTGCATTTGCGAAACAGAGACAATTTCGGTTGCGCCAAAACTACATGTAAGCGGGAAGATTCTACGTCCGTTTTTGTTCTCGTTGATGAACGCGCACTGGCGGCGGAGAACGTCGGTTGATTTGGTTATTATCTAATTTATTTTGCTAATCCCGGAGTAAACCAATTTCACTTAGGCGAAACACGACCGGTTTAGTAGGGATCTTGGTTTTAAATACTTTGTATATGCGGTTGTAAGCGATTTTTTTGAGACCGTTTTAAAAACACCTCCGTTCTGTACAACGTGAATGCACATCTAATGAATCATTAGATTTATGGACACAAATTATGGCTTTTTTCAGATTCAAGGGCAAGCACATCACTTAATAGGTTCATTACTACCACTACCCGATCAAGAGTCAAAATTTTTGCAAATTTATTTCATTAATGACAACGATGATGAACTTGGAGCACGGTGTGCATTTTCCAGAAATATAAACAGAGTCATTATGAGAGAGTTACAAGATTTTTTACACACACAATGTTTTGGTGCAAAGTTTTAAAACAACAATCGAAAGATTGTCATCTGTTTATCATAAAATTAAAATTGATGCAAATAAAACGCCTGCCGGCGAACATCGTGGAAGATACAATCAACCAACTCCAAGCAACGAGGTTGCAATTGTTGTATCTGGAGATGAGTTTCAACCAAGAAATATTGTTTTGCAAAGAAGAAATGATACACTGCAACTTGATAATGAAACGCATCGAAAATATGATGCATTACAATATCCTATTATGTTCCGTCGTGGTGAAGATGGTTATTCGATTGATATAAAACAAATAAATCCAGCAAATGGTCAAGAAACAAATAAAACTGTAAGCGCAATGAATTATTATTCATACAGAATCATGATAAAAGAAAATCAAGAGAATCACATTTTAAAATGCCGTAAATTATTTCATCAGTATATTGTTGACATGTATGCGAAAATAGAAACAGAACTATTGAATTACATTAGATTCAACCAAAGAAAATTACGCTGTGACGAATACATACATTTACGAGATGCAATTAACAACGATACCAACGTTAATAACATTGGTCAAATGGTAATATTACCTTCATCGTATACAGGCAGTCCAAGGCATATGCATGAATACTCCCAATATGCAATGTGTTATGTCAGAAATTATGGTCGACCCGACTTATTCATAACTTTCACATGCAATCCGAAATGCGATGATATTAAGAATCATTTATATACTGGGCAATCAGCTAATGGTAGGCATGACATTACTGCAAGAGTGCTTAGACGAAAGCTACAGTCTCTAATGGATTTCATTGTAAAACATAAAGTTTACGGAGATGTACAATGTTTCATGTATTCTGTGGAATGGCAAAAAAGAGGCTTGCCTCATGCGCATATTTTGATTTGGTTAAAACAAAAACTAACCACACATAAAATTGATCATATTATATGTGCTAAAATTCCAGATATAAATGAAGATCCAGAATTACATACTACTGTAACCAAAAACATGATTCATGGACCCTGTGGTACGTTAAATCAAAATTCTCCATATATGGTTGATGGTAAATGTTCAAAAAACTACCCCAACTACTAATTGCTGAAACAATGACTGGAAATGATGGATATCCATTGTACCGTAGAAGATCACCAGAAGATAATGGAAAAACAGTCAGGGTGAAAATGAATAATCATAAATCCGTAAAATCCATCAAATACATATGCAAATACAGGGTGGCTGATGAAAGCCGCTACCAAAAAAAAATTGAATAACTTTTTTTCTTTTTAAGTTATCTGTTCCATTTTTGTTTTAATTTGCAGATTGATCTTTAAAATTTATTAAAATGGATAACTGGGACACGCAAACAAGAATTTGGATAGTCCGCCGCTATCACGCACTGGAGTCCGTAGTTTTGGTACAGAGAGAGTACAGGCGGATGTTTGGCGGCGATCCCCCGATCAGATGGACCATAATGAGACTGGTGAATAATTTTGCTGAGCAAGGAACAGTCGCAAGAAGGCCTTATCATCGAAACCCACCAGTTCGGACGGAGGAAACGATCGCTGCTGTAGCTGCAGCTATACAAAGCAATCCAAGGGTTTCAACAAGAAGCTTATCTGCTCAACTTGGTGTCAGCCGACAGTCTTTGCAAACAATAATGCACAAAGATTTAGACTTATTTCCCTACAAAATTCAAATGGTTAACAAACTGAATGCAGCAGACTTGCCGATTCGCTTGGAATTTTGCCAGAAGATCCTGCAAATGGTGGAAGAAGACCAAAACATGTTAAACTGCCTTTTCATGTCTGATGAGGCCCATTTCGATTTAAACGGCAATGTGAACAAACAAAATTGTCCAATATGGAGTACTTCTAACCCACAGATACTCCACGAGACGGAATTGCATCCTCTTCTCGTGACAGTGTGGTGTGCGGTTTCTTCACGCTGTATTGCCGGGCCTTATTTTTTTGAAGAAAATGGTCACACCGTTACGGTTACTGGAGACCGTTATTTGAAAATGCTGAAAGAATTTTTCTATCCAAAACTACGCCGAAAGAGAATTCCTTTCAACTCTGTGTGGTTTCAACAAGATGGGGCAACGTCTCACATAGCCCAGACTGTTATGACAGAGTTGCGACGAAAATTTCCCAATAAACTGATTTCAAGAAACTCCGAATTTCGTTGGCCCCCCAGGTCGCCTGATCTTACTGCACCTGACTTTTTCTTGTGGGGTTTATGTAAACAAGAAGTTTATAAAACAAAGCCAATAAATTTGGATGAACTAAAACAATCCATTCGGGCAACAATTGCGGATATTCCTGTCGCAACTCTCAAAGCAGCAATGAACAACTTTTTACTAAGATGCCGCACTTGTGTCAACGAGCATGGGGGGCATTTAAATTCAATTATTTTTAAAACTAGTTAAGCTACATTTAATAAAATTTATTGACCTTCAACTTGAAAAAAAAATAAATGAATTCCATACACCAAAAAAAAAGTTATTTGAGTTTCTTAATGTAGCAAAATTCATCAGCCACCCTGTATATCAATAAAGGAAGTGATATGGCAGTATTAGGAGTTGTAAATCGAAATGATGAAATTACTAATTACCAAATGGGAAGATACATTAGTAGCAACGAAGCAGTTTGCAGAATATTATCATTTCCGATTCATGATCGCCATCCAGCTGTTATTCATTTGTCAGTCCATTTTGAAAATGAACAAAGTGTTTATTTCACTGAAAATACTACTCAACAAATGGCCGAACGACCACCAGCAACAACACTATCTGCATTTTTCAACTTATGTGAAACAGATTCATTTGCAAGAACATTGCTTTATTCAAATGTTCCTAAATATTATACTTGGAATGCATCATCAAGGTCCTGGGTACGAAGGCAACGAGGAATACCTGTAGATGGATATCCAGGTGTTCATTTGGGTGATGCAATCGGACGACTTTACACTGTGCATCAGTAAAGTGGAATGTTTCTATTTACGTTTACTCTTAGTTGATATTCCCGGCCCAAGATCATTCGAAAGTTTGAAACGAGTTAATGGTCATCTTTGTTGTACTTATCAGCAAGCATGCAAAGAATTGAATTTGCTTGAAAATGATAATCAGTGGGATGCAACTCTTATGGATGCATGTGCAACAAGTTCTCCACACCAAATAAGTACACTATTTGCCATCATTATTGCTACATGTCTCCCAGCAAACCCAAAAGAATTGTGGAGTACTTACCAAGAATACATGACAGAAGATATCCTACATCAAGTACGTCGCATTACTGCAAATCCAAATTTGAATTATACAGATGAATTATATAATAAGGCATTAATTAAAATCGAAGACTTTTGCCTGATGATTGCAAATAAAACTCTGAGTGAGTTAGGTATGATCGCACCAAATCGTCCGATACATGATGCATACAATGCAGAATTTAAACGTGAAAAAGAATATGATCGAAATGATCTGAACACATTTGTAACAACAAACCTACCAAAATTAAACACAGAACAAAGGCAGGCATATGACACAATTATAGACAATGTTGCAAATGAAAGAGGAGGAATATTCTTCCTAGATGCATCAGGTGGGACTGGAAAAACGTTTTTGTTGTCGTTAATTTTGGCCACCATTCGATCACAGAATAATATTGCATTGGCTTTGGCATCATCTGGAATAGCGGCCACTTTATTGGACGGCGGTCGCACTGCACATTCTGCATTAAAGTTACCATTAAATATGCAAGTAAATGAAGAACCAACTTGCAACATTTCTAAAAATTCTGGAATGGGAAAGGTTTTACAAACATATAAAATTATTGTATGGGATGAATGTACGATGGCTCATAAAAAATCACTGAAAGCCTTAAATAGAACACTGAAAGATTTTCGAAATAACACAAACATAATTGGTGGTGCACTAATTCTATTGGCCGGTCATTTTCGACAAACTTTGTCTGTTATTCCCAAATCAACAGCAGCTGATGAATTGAGAGCGTGTCTTAAATCTTCTAATCTGTGAAGATATGTTCAAAAACTCACATTAACTACTAATGTTCGTGTGCAGTTACAGAATGATCCAACAGCTTGCAAATTGGAAATGGACGAAAGCCAATTGATAAGAATACAGGCATGATCACACTTCCAACTAATTTTTGTACCGTACAGAATCAAGAGTACAATTAGTGCAAAATGTATTCCCAAATATTGCACAAAACTATCATCATCATCAAGATTGGCTAAGTGAGAGAGCTATATTAGCTGCCAAAAATGTCGATGTCAATGAAATCAATGCCAGTATTTTTACTCAAATTCCAGGTGAAGTTGTCACCTATAAATCAATTGATTCAATCACTAATCCCGACGATGTAGGCCTGGCTTGCCTGGCTTGCCACCACATCCTTTGCAATTGAAAGTCGACGCAATGATCATTATGTTGCGAAATATTAATCAGCCGCAACTATGCAATGGGACAAGATTAGCAGTGAAACGGACAATGAACAATGTAATTGAAGCAACAATTTTGAAAGGCAAATTTAAAGGTGAAGATGTTTTGATTCCGCGCATTCCAATGATTTCAACAGATTTGCCTTTTGATTTTAAGCGACTTCAATTTCCCATTCGCCTTGCTTTTGCTATTACAATCAGCAAGTCTCAAGGTCAAACTTCAATTAAGTGGAATTGACCTATCTTATCCATGCTTTGGACATGGGCAACTGTATGCAGGATGTTCTCGAGTAGGGAAACCATCGTTACTTTATATTTATACACCGCATGAAAATAAAACCAAAAATTTTGTGTATCAAAAGGCTTTAGAATAAGTTGTTAGTTTACAATCATTAGAGTAAGTCACTAAAATAAATAAAACATTGTTATTAGAATAAGTCACAAAATAATGGCCGAGCATGAATTAAATGATGAACAGGTCGTCGCTAAAAAAGTACTTAAGCAACGCCGTTTTCTTAGAAGATTACCAAAGGTTATCAGTAATAGTGCAAAGTGAAAGTAAGTGTTAAAACTAACAAGAAAGTGGTTTATTTGGTAAAGTGTTCAAGTGAAGCAGTTTCCAGGCATCAACCAAAGAGATAAAAAAGTGCGTCAGAAATATTTAAGAGAAGAGATTGTTTTCACATTTTCCAACGATATTTTCACGAACAATTTACAAAATATATATTCATTTTGCAAATGATTGATAACAAGTGAAACAGTAAGTAAATGGTGTGAAAAATACACGCAACAGAAATCGGCAAAAATAATTAATATTTTAGAAGTTTTTACTTAAGATATTTAAGAAAAGAGATTGTTTTCACACTTTCCGTAGATATTTTCAAGAAAAATTTCAAAAATATATATTATTTTTGCTGATCATTCCCCATTTCTGTTCTGTGTAATTTTCATTTCAACGCGTGCTCACAGTTCAATTATATTTTTAAAAGATGGCGCTAACAGTATGTTAATTTGAATTCCAGTTTAAAAACAAGAAAAGTAGCAATCAAGAGCTCAGAGTGACATAAAGAAGTCCACTTTGATTCGGTAAAAGAAATGCCAAGAGGTAGAAGTCATGCTAACATCGTACGTAATACACGTCACAATAGAAATGTGCAAAATCACAGACAAAATAAAAGTGAGGAAAATCATGCTGATAGATTAAGTCAACAAAGAGATCGTACTAGGTCACGTTCTCAAAATCGGCCAATAAATATCAATTCTGTAAATTTGAATGGTGCAGGATTTCAATATAATCCACAACTTGATTATTCATCTCACAAATACGATGTCATTGGAAGTATGGATAAAATTTGCGGATTTTGTCAAGCATTGAAATTCAAAACTGAAGCACCAGGCATGTGTTGCGCTGCAGGAAAACTTCGTTTACCAGACATACAATATCCGCCCGAAACATTAGCTACATTATTATCGGGAACATCACCCGATTCCAAACATTTTCTTGAAAAAATTTCCACATATAATTCATGTTTTCGAATGACATCTTTTGGTGCTGAAAAAATTATAACCGATAACTTCATGCCAACGTTCAAGGTAATACATAAACTTCAACGTTCAACAACATTCGCTGACACATCTAATTTTTTTTTTCTCCATTTTTCTTTATTAATTGAATCTTTTTTGTATAAGAAACTAACAATAAGTTTACAAATCTTTTATACTAGAGTAATATGTTTCCTTGCCAGTGCTAAGAAACGAATTATTTGCTCAAATGAATATATATTTACATATATGATTAAATCGGTTGTGAATCTCCAATTCTTCTTAGTTGGGAGCTGGAAAGGACGGGTCTCCTGTCTCAAATTCTTCGTAGCTGGGAGCCGGAAAGGCCTAGTTTCCAGTCTCCCTTAAAGCTTCCGTTGTCCCTCATGTCGATTGTGAAAATGTTGTTGTTTTTTGTTTTTTTTCGAATGTTCGAAGTGTGAGATGAGATAATTAAGATAGTGCAGATTTGAAGATGTCTCTTTTTTTCAATCGTGTGTGTGCGTAAAAGTAGATTTCGCGCTAGTTTATTGGGATGGTCTTCTAGCTTTTGTAGGTATTTTTTGCTCAGCCGTACTATTTCATCGGCTACACGAGGTATGCAAATATCTCTGTGAATGTTAGCGTTCTTTATATACCATGGAGCTCCCGTGATTATCCGCAAGGCTTTAGATTGCACTCTCTGAAGTATTGAAGCTCGATATTTGAGGGCGTAGCCGTTCCCCACATTTCTATACCATATGTCCATATTGGTTTTAGCATGGCTTTATATAGTAGCACTTTGTACTCTAGAGGTAATGCTGATTTCGAATTAAGCATCCAATATAGGCTTTTCATGTTAAGCTTGATATTCGACACTTTCTTTTCAATATGATTCCGCCATGTGAGTCTTCTATCTAAGTGAATTCCAAGATATTTTATTTCGTTTTGCTGTGGTATATTCTGACCATTTATTATAACTGCAGGACTAGTTTCTTTTCTTAGAGTAAAAGTAATATGCACGCATTTGGTTTCATTAACCTTTATTCTCCAGTTTTTAAGCCATACTTCTGTTTCAAGTATACGCCTTTGTAATATAGACGTTGCTACTTTTGGGTCTGTGTGAGTGCAAAGTATTGCAGTATCATCGGCAAATGTTGATGCCATTGTTTGGTCCGTCGTTGGCATATCAGATGTGTATAATACATATAAAATAGGGCCTAGAACGCTGCCTTGTGGAACTCCAGCGTCTATTCTACAATGCCGAGAGAAAAAATCTTTTTGCTTTACATCAAATTCTCTATTAGTGATATAGTTTTGCAGCAAGAGGTGTACATTCGTAGGCAGTAAACTAGTAATTTTGCGAATTAATCCGCGGTGCCATACCTTATCGAATGCTTGTGCTACGTCTAAGAACAGTGCAGTGCAGTACTGTTTTTTCTCAAAGGACTTTTGTATAAATGACACAATGCGATGAACTTGCTCAGTTGTACTATGTTTTGCTCTAAATCCAAATTGGTGTTGAGGAATAATATTGTTATCTTGAATAAAGGGCATTATTTTCTGCAAGAGCAACTTTTCAAATAGATTTGAAAGTATGGACAATAGACTAATTGGCCGATATGAGGATGTTGGCTTAAGTCTTTCCCAGGTTTACCAATCATAGTGATTGGAGATAATTTCCAAGCTTTTATGTAGTAGGCAGTACGAGAGATGGCGTTAAATATGTGGCTGATATGAAGAACGGCAATATTGGGAAGCTCTTTTAGCATTTTTGGGGGGATTTTGTCGTAACCTGGTGCTTTTTTAGGTTTAAGTTGATTAATAACTGAGACTATGTTCTTTTTTTTAACTTTATTGGCTTTTTTGGTGGTTGCAATATGTCTAGTGGTAAAAAAGTAGTTGCAGAAGACTGATTGGGAGTGAAGACAGATTGCAGATGTTCAGCAAATACACACCCTTTTTCAGAATCCGTACGTGCCCAATTACCATTTCCTAGTCGAATTGGTGATTCGTACTGTATGGTCCGATATTTTTTGTGGCCTTCCACAATGCGTAATCTGTTTGGTCCGTCGGAGTAAGATTAGAAAGAAAATCATGAAGATGCATCTCCTTTTCTTTTTTAAGGGCGCAACGCAACTTAACTTAGTATTCGTACAAAAGTTTCTGGTATTTTGGAGAACGTAATTGTTGCCAAGACCTTCTCAGCTCTCGTTTCTTTTTAACTAAATCTTCTATAGTCTCATCAATGTTTCGCTGAGAGTTAACACGACTTTTATTATTTGTGGCCACTGCTGCCCTAATAGCTCCAATATCGATATCAATATCATTCTTTAAAGAAACATTGGTTTTTATATGAGTGCTAATGTATTTCTTATATTTAAGCCAGTTTATGAGATTGGGATGGGGGAGCTGATTACCCGCTGTTCTGGTGCAAGGACTACCTTCCATGGTTATAATAGACGGAGAATGGTCGGAGGACAATTCCAGGGATGAGGACGCTGTTACAATCTTGCGATCAATACCCTCTATAATACCAAAGTCAATCAGGTCAGGCATCTTCTGGCGGTCAGATTGCCTATATGTTGGCTGTCCTGTAGATACAACATCAAGTTTTGATCTTAGTATACAACTAAAAAGTTGTCTCCCTCTAGGTGTGACCAGTCTAGAACCCCAATAGTGGTGCTTGGCATTGAAGTCCCCTGCAGCCATAAACTTTGGCCCAAGTTTGGCAAAAAAATCTTTGAACTGTTGTTCGGTTATAATTTGAGAAGGAGGGCAGTACACAGCTGCGATAGCCATTGTACTGGAAAATTCTTGCAGTTGAATAATAGTGAACTGAAGGTATTCTTCTTTAAACTCCTCTAGTATACTGTGCTTTGGACGTTTTTTATTAATATCGCTGTGCCACCACGAGCTATGTTTCTAGGATGTTTTGTATCATAGAAAAGATATTACGGAATTCTAAAATAATTTTTATCTGTAAGATGAGTTTCAGATATAAGCATAATGTCAATGTTATTTGATAAAAGAAAATTATAGACGTCGAGCTTGTGCTTGGTGAGACCGTTTGCGTTCGAATGACAAATTTTGATTCTGTACATTATGGTTTATTTAAAAGGGTTTGCACTAAAATGGTTTGATTTCTAATCAGATCCCGTATCATGCTTTGCATTCCAACCATAAATTGATTAAGAGTTTGCACGAGTGTTTGAAGCATAGATTCTATACTGCAATTATTCATGTTATTTGCTTCCACATTTGGGTTGGTTTTCAGGACGTTGGCATATGATTGGTATTGTGGTTGTGCTATTGGTTGGCGACTAAAAGAATTTAGATTTGTTACTGTTGTAGGTGGGACAGGTTTTCTATTTGGCAGTAATTCTTTTTGTTTTATCGATAACAATACAGGACAGCCCCGATAATTAGCAGTGTGGTTTTCTCCACAATTGCTACATTTTTTAACACTTGCATCTTGTTTTGGTTTGCTACACGTAGATGTGGAGTGTAAGTCACCACATATCACACACACGCTTGGTAAAGTACAGTAGCTACGAGTGTGGCCAAATTCCTGGCAGTTTGTACATTGTATGGGACTCTTACGTTTTAGTGGTTCTTCTATTGAAATTTTACGATGCAGTAGATAACGCAGGTTGTAAATAGGATGCACTTCGCTTTTTTTTTAATAATTTTGCTGATGGCTCAAGTTCTATACGAAACATTGGTTGCGGAACTTTGTTCCGGTTTTTTATATTAAATACAGACTTTATTTCGAATCCCGCTTCTTCAAGTGCTCCCTTTATTTCGGACGGATCTACATTATGCTCAACTCCTTTCAAAATTACTATAAGGCCCTTACTGCTTTTAAGCTCATACGTGTAGTACTCTTTCTTAAGCACATCGAAATTATTTACTAACTTTCTAAAATTTTCTTCCTCGTAGATTTGGATTTTGGTCTCATGTATGTTGCCTTTCATAACAGAAACAACATGAAAATTGTTTGCACCTAATAACTTTGCTAAATTGTTTACAAGAGTGTTCAAATTTTTTTCTCTTAAGTATATTGGGGGCGGTTTACGCTTACTGCCTGTACTTTTACTCTTGGTTATTTCCTCACTGTTGTCTAGTATAGCAAATCTATTCTGGCGCAGGGAGCCGTCTTCACAAATTTTTTTTATTTTTTCTCTTTGTATATCAGCTGTTTGCTTTTGCGGACTTAGTTTACGCTTTGGGTGAATGTTCATGTAGCGGTCTAACCCAGTCTGTATGACCGACTGTTTAATTTTACTCTGGTTTGGGCAGTTACTGATTAGAGCTTTCGCGAGAGAGCTTTTCTCCTTGAGCTGTGGCTGTAGATCTGCTCACAGAAAAGCTTTGCTTCGACCACGGATTTGCTGATTCTGTAGAGTCTGTAGAGAGTGTACTCACAATTCGATCAGAAGTTTTTCCGTTGGTTTGCGAAATGCTTTTTGACTGCATTTGCGAAACAGAGACAATTTCGGTTGCGCCAAAACTACATGTAAGCGGGAAGATTGTACGTCCGTTTTTGTTCTCGTTGATGAAAGCTGCTGCATCGCCGTTCCCATCAATGCTGGCTGAGCGAACGCGCACTGGCGGCGGAGAACGTCGGTTGATTTGGTTATTATCTAATTTATTTTGCTAATCCCGGAGTAAACCAATTTCACTTAGGCGAAACACGACCGGTTTAGTAGGGATCTTGGTTTTAAATACTTTGTATATGCGGTTGTAAGCGATTTTTTTGAGACCGTTTTAAAAACACCTCCGTTCTGTACAACGTGAATGCACATCTAATGAATCATTAGATTTATGGACACAAATTATGGCTTTTTTCAGATTCAAGGGCAAGCACATCACTTAATAGGTTCATTACTACCACTACCCGATCAAGAGTCAAAATTTTTGCAAATTTATTTCATTAATGACAACGATGATGAACTTGGAGCACGGTGTGCATTTTCCAGAAATATAAACAGAGTCATTATGAGAGAGTTACAAGATTTTTTACACACACAATGTTTTGGTGCAAAGTTTTAAAACAACAATCGAAAGATTGTCATCTGTTTATCATAAAATTAAAATTGATGCAAATAAAACGCCTGCCGGCGAACATCGTGGAAGATACAATCAACCAACTCCAAGCAACGAGGTTGCAATTGTTGTATCTGGAGATGAATTTCAACCAAGAAATATTGTTTTGCAAAGAAGAAATGATACACTGCAACTTGATAATGAAACGCATCGAAAATATGATGCATTACAATATCCTATTATGTTCCGTCGTGGTGAAGATGGTTATTCGATTGATATAAAACAAATAAATCCAGCAAATGGTCAAGAAACAAATAAAACTGTAAGCGCAATGAATTATTATTCATACAGAATCATGATAAAAGAAAATCAAGAGAATCACATTTTAAAATGCCGTAAATTATTTCATCAGTATATTGTTGACATGTATGCGAAAATAGAAACAGAACTATTGAATTACATTAGATTCAACCAAAGAAAATTACGCTGTGACGAATACATACATTTACGAGATGCAATTAACAACGATACCAACGTTAATAACATTGGTCAAATGGTAATATTACCTTCATCGTATACAGGCAGTCCAAGGCATATGCATGAATACTCCCAATATGCAATGTGTTATGTCAGAAATTATGGTCGACCCGACTTATTCATAACTTTCACATGCAATCCGAAATGCGATGATATTAAGAATCATTTATATACTGGGCAATCAGCTAATGGTAGGCATGACATTACTGCAAGAGTGCTTAGACGAAAGCTACAGTCTCTAATGGATTTCATTGTAAAACATAAAGTTTACGGAGATGTACAATGTTTCATGTATTCTGTGGAATGGCAAAAAAGAGGCTTGCCTCATGCGCATATTTTGATTTGGTTAAAACAAAAACTAACCACACATAAAATTGATCATATTATATGTGCTAAAATTCCAGATATAAATGAAGATCCAGAATTACATACTACTGTAACCAAAAACATGATTCATGGACCGTGTGGTACGTTAAATCAAAATTCTCCATATATGGTTGATGGTAAATGTTCAAAAAACTACCCCAACTACTAATTGCTGAAACAATGACTGGAAATGATGGATATCCATTGTACCGTAGAAGATCACCAGAAGATAATGGAAAAACAGTCAGGGTGAAAATGAATAATCATAAATCCGTAAAATCCATCAAATACATATGCAAATACAGGGTGGCTGATGAAAGCCGCTACCAAAAAAAAATTGAATAACTTTTTTTCTTTTTAAGTTATCTGTTCCATTTTTGTTTTAATTTGCAGATTGATCTTTAAAATTTATTAAAATGGATAACTGGGACACGCAAACAAGAATTTGGATAGTCCGCCGCTATCACGCACTGGAGTCCGTAGTTTTGGTACAGAGAGAGTACAGGCGGATGTTTGGCGGCGATCCCCCGATCAGATGGACCATAATGAGACTGGTGAATAATTTTGCTGAGCAAGGAACAGTCGCAAGAAGGCCTTATCATCGAAACCCACCAGTTCGGACGGAGGAAACGATCGCTGCTGTAGCTGCAGCTATACAAAGCAATCCAAGGGTTTCAACAAGAAGCTTATCTGCTCAACTTGGTGTCAGCCGACAGTCTTTGCAAACAATAATGCACAAAGATTTAGACTTATTTCCCTACAAAATTCAAATGGTTAACAAACTGAATGCAGCAGACTTGCCGATTCGCTTGGAATTTTGCCAGAAGATCCTGCAAATGGTGGAAGAAGACCAAAACATGTTAAACTGCCTTTTCATGTCTGATGAGGCCCATTTCGATTTAAACGGCAATGTGAACAAACAAAATTGTCCAATATGGAGTACTTCTAACCCACAGATACTCCACGAGACGGAATTGCATCCTCTTCTCGTGACAGTGTGGTGTGCGGTTTCTTCACGCTGTATTGCCGGGCCTTATTTTTTTGAAGAAAATGGTCACACCGTTACGGTTACTGGAGACCGTTATTTGAAAATGCTGAAAGAATTTTTCTATCCAAAACTACGCCGAAAGAGAATTCCTTTCAACTCTGTGTGGTTTCAACAAGATGGGGCAACGTCTCACATAGCCCAGACTGTTATGACAGAGTTGCGACGAAAATTTCCCAATAAACTGATTTCAAGAAACTCCGAATTTCGTTGGCCCCCCAGGTCGCCTGATCTTACTGCACCTGACTTTTTCTTGTGGGGTTTATGTAAACAAGAAGTTTATAAAACAAAGCCAATAAATTTGGATGAACTAAAACAATCCATTCGGGCAACAATTGCGGATATTCCTGTCGCAACTCTCAAAGCAGCAATGAACAACTTTTTACTAAGATGCCGCACTTGTGTCAACGAGCATGGGGGGCATTTAAATTCAATTATTTTTAAAACTAGTTAAGCTACATTTAATAAAATTTATTGACCTTCAACTTGAAAAAAAAATAAATGAATTCCATACACTAAAAAAAAAGTTATTTGAGTTTCTTAATGTAGCAAAATTCATCAGCCACCCTGTATATCAATAAAGGAAGTGATATGGCAGTATTAGGAGTTGTAAATCGAAATGATGAAATTACTAATTACCAAATGGGAAGATACATTAGTAGCAACGAAGCAGTTTGCAGAATATTATCATTTCCGATTCATGATCGCCATCCAGCTGTTATTCATTTGTCAGTCCATTTTGAAAATGAACAAAGTGTTTATTTCACTGAAAATACTACTCAACAAATGGCCGAACGACCACCAGCAACAACACTATCTGCATTTTTCAACTTATGTGAAACAGATTCATTTGCAAGAACATTGCTTTATTCAAATGTTCCTAAATATTATACTTGGAATGCATCATCAAGGTCCTGGGTACGAAGGCAACGAGGAATACCTGTAGATGGATATCCAGGTGTTCATTTGGGTGATGCAATCGGACGACTTTACACTGTGCATCAGTAAAGTGGAATGTTTCTATTTACGTTTACTCTTAGTTGATATTCCCGGCCCAAGATCATTCGAAAGTTTGAAACGAGTTAATGGTCATCTTTGTTGTACTTATCAGCAAGCATGCAAAGAATTGAATTTGCTTGAAAATGATAATCAGTGGGATGCAACTCTTATGGATGCATGTGCAACAAGTTCTCCACACCAAATAAGTACACTATTTGCCATCATTATTGCTACATGTCTCCCAGCAAACCCAAAAGAATTGTGGAGTACTTACCAAGAATACATGACAGAAGATATCCTACATCAAGTACGTCGCATTACTGCAAATCCAAATTTGAATTATACAGATGAATTATATAATAAGGCATTAATTAAAATCGAAGACTTTTGCCTGATGATTGCAAATAAAACTCTGAGTGAGTTAGGTATGATCGCACCAAATCGTCCGATACATGATGCATACAATGCAGAATTTAAACGTGAAAAAGAATATGATCGAAATGATCTGAACACATTTGTAACAACAAACCTACCAAAATTAAACACAGAACAAAGGCAGGCATATGACACAATTATAGACAATGTTGCAAATGAAAGAGGAGGAATATTCTTCCTAGATGCATCAGGTGGGACTGGAAAAACGTTTTTGTTGTCGTTAATTTTGGCCACCATTCGATCACAGAATAATATTGCATTGGCTTTGGCATCATCTGGAATAGCGGCCACTTTATTGGACGGCGGTCGCACTGCACATTCTGCATTAAAGTTACCATTAAATATGCAAGTAAATGAAGAACCAACTTGCAACATTTCTAAAAATTCTGGAATGGGAAAGGTTTTACAAACATGTAAAATTATTGTATGGGATGAATGTACGATGGCTCATAAAAAATCACTGAAAGCCTTAAATAGAACACTGAAAGATTTTCGAAATAACACAAACATAATTGGTGGTGCACTAATTCTATTGGCCGGTCATTTTCGACAAACTTTGTCTGTTATTCCCAAATCAACAGCAGCTGATGAATTGAGAGCGTGTCTTAAATCTTCTAATCTGTGAAGATATGTTCAAAAACTCACATTAACTACTAATGTTCGTGTGCAGTTACAGAATGATCCAACAGCTTGCAAATTGGAAATGGACGAAAGCCAATTGATAAGAATACAGGCATGATCACACTTCCAACTAATTTTTGTACCGTACAGAATCAAGAGTACAATTAGTGCAAAATGTATTCCCAAATATTGCACAAAACTATCATCATCATCAAGATTGGCTAAGTGAGAGAGCTATATTAGCTGCCAAAAATGTCGATGTCAATGAAATCAATGCCAGTATTTTTACTCAAATTCCAGGTGAAGTTGTCACCTATAAATCAATTGATTCAATCACTAATCCCGACGATGTAGGCCTGGCTTGCCTGGCTTGCCACCACATCCTTTGCAATTGAAAGTCGACGCAATGATCATTATGTTGCGAAATATTAATCAGCCGCAACTATGCAATGGGACAAGATTAGCAGTGAAACGGACAATGAACAATGTAATTGAAGCAACAATTTTGAAAGGCAAATTTAAAGGTGAAGATGTTTTGATTCCGCGCATTCCAATGATTTCAACAGATTTGCCTTTTGATTTTAAGCGACTTCAATTTCCCATTCGCCTTGCTTTTGCTATTACAATCAGCAAGTCTCAAGGTCAAACTTCAATTAAGTGGAATTGACCTATCTTATCCATGCTTTGGACATGGGCAACTGTATGCAGGATGTTCTCGAGTAGGGAAACCATCGTTACTTTATATTTATACACCGCATGAAAATAAAACCAAAAATTTTGTGTATCAAAAGGCTTTAGAATAAGTTTTTAGTTTACAATCATTAGAGTAAGTCACTAAAATAAATAAAACATTGTTATTAGAATAAGTCACAAAATAATGGCCGAGCATGAATTAAATGATGAACAGGTCGTCGCTAAAAAAGTACTTAAGCAACGCCGTTTTCTTAGAAGATTACCAAAGGTTATCAGTAATAGTGCAAAGTGAAAGTAAGTGTTAAAACTAACAAGAAAGTGGTTTATTTGGTAAAGTGTTCAAGTGAAGCAGTTTCCAGGCATCAACCAAAGAGATAAAAAAGTGCGTCAGAAATATTTAAGAGAAGAGATTGTTTTCACATTTTCCAACGATATTTTCACGAACAATTTACAAAATATATATTCATTTTGCAAATGATTGATAACAAGTGAAACAGTAAGTAAATGGTGTGAAAAATACACGCAACAGAAATCGGCAAAAATAATTAATATTTTAGAAGTTTTTACTTAAGATATTTAAGAAAAGAGATTGTTTTCACACTTTCCGTAGATATTTTCAAGAAAAATTTCAAAAATATATATTATTTTTGCTGATCATTCCCCATTTCTGTTCTGTGTAATTTTCATTTCAACGCGTGCTCACAGTTCAATTATATTTTTAAAAGATGGCGCTAACAGTATGTTAATTTGAATTCCAGTTTAAAAACAAGAAAAGTAGCAATCAAGAGCTCAGAGTGACATAAAGAAGTCCACTTTGATTCGGTAAAAGAAATGCCAAGAGGTAGAAGTCATGCTAACATCGTACGTAATACACGTCACAATAGAAATGTGCAAAATCACAGACAAAATAAAAGTGAGGAAAATCATGCTGATAGATTAAGTCAACAAAGAGATCGTACTAGGTCACGTTCTCAAAATCGGCCAATAAATATCAATTCTGTAAATTTGAATGGTGCAGGATTTCAATATAATCCACAACTTGATTATTCATCTCACAAATACGATGTCATTGGAAGTATGGATAAAATTTGCGGATTTTGTCAAGCATTGAAATTCAAAACTGAAGCACCAGGCATGTGTTGCGCTGCAGGAAAACTTCGTTTACCAGACATACAATATCCGCCCGAAACATTAGCTACATTATTATCGGGAACATCACCCGATTCCAAACATTTTCTTGAAAAAATTTCCACATATAATTCATGTTTTCGAATGACATCTTTTGGTGCTGAAAAAATTATAACCGATAACTTCATGCCAACGTTCAAGGTAATACATAAACTTCAACGTTCAACAACATTCGCTGACACATCTAATTTTTTTTTTCTCCATTTTTCTTTATTAATTGAATCTTTTTTGTAAAGAAACTAACAATAAGTTTACAAATCTTTTATACTAGAGTAATATGTTTCCTTGCCAGTGCTAAGAAACGAATTATTTGCTCAAATGAATATATATTTACATATATGATTAAATCGGTTGTGAATCTCCAATTCTTCTTAGTTGGGAGCTGGAAAGGACGGGTTTCCAGTCTCAAATTCTTCGTAGCTGGGAGCCGGAAAGGCCTAGTTTCCAGTCTCCCTTAAAGCTTCCGTTGTCCCTCATGTCGATTGTGAAAATGTTGTTGTTTTTTGTTTTTTTTCGAATGTTCGAAGTGTGAGATGAGATAATTAAGATAGTGCAGATTTGAAGATGTCTCTTTTTTTCAATCGTGTGTGTGCGTAAAAGTAGATTTCGCGCTAGTTTATTGGGATGGTCTTCTAGCTTTTGTAGGTATTTTTTGCTCAGCCGTACTATTTCATCGGCTACACGAGGTATGCAAATATCTCTGTGAATGTTAGCGTTCTTTATATACCATGGAGCTCCCGTGATTATCCGCAAGGCTTTAGATTGCACTCTCTGAAGTATTGAAGCTCGATATTTGAGGGCGTAGCCGTTCCCCACATTTCTATACCATATGTCCATATTGGTTTTAGCATGGCTTTATATAGTAGCACTTTGTACTCTAGAGGTAATGCTGATTTCGAATTAAGCATCCAATATAGGCTTTTCATGTTAAGCTTGATATTCGACACTTTCTTTTCAATATGATTCCGCCATGTGAGTCTTCTATCTAAGTGAATTCCAAGATATTTTATTTCGTTTTGCTGTGGTATATTCTGACCATTTATTATAACTGCAGGACTAGTTTCTTTTCTTAGAGTAAAAGTAATATGCACGCATTTGGTTTCATTAACCTTTATTCTCCAGTTTTTAAGCCATACTTCTGTTTCAAGTATACGCCTTTGTAATATAGACGTTGCTACTTTTGGGTCTGTGTGAGTGCAAAGTATTGCAGTATCATCGGCAAATGTTGATGCCATTGTTTGGTCCGTCGTTGGCATATCAGATGTGTATAATACATATAAAATAGGGCCTAGAACGCTGCCTTGTGGAACTCCAGCGTCTATTCTACAATGCCGAGAGAAAAAATCTTTTTGCTTTACATCAAATTCTCTATTAGTGATATAGTTTTGCAGCAAGAGGTGTACATTCGTAGGCAGTAAACTAGTAATTTTGCGAATTAATCCGCGGTGCCATACCTTATCGAATGCTTGTGCTACGTCTAAGAACAGTGCAGTGCAGTACTGTTTTTTCTCAAAGGACTTTTGTATAAATGACACAATGCGATGAACTTGCTCAGTTGTACTATGTTTTGCTCTAAATCCAAATTGGTGTTGAGGAATAATATTGTTATCTTGAATAAAGGGCATTATTTTCTGCAAGAGCAACTTTTCAAATAGATTTGAAAGTATGGACAATAGACTAATTGGCCGATATGAGGATGTTGGCTTAAGTCTTTCCCAGGTTTACCAATCATAGTGATTGGAGATAATTTCCAAGCTTTTATGTAGTAGGCAGTACGAGAGATGGCGTTAAATATGTGGCTGATATGAAGAACGGCAATATTGGGAAGCTCTTTTAGCATTTTTGGGGTGATTTTGTCGTAACCTGGTGCTTTTTTAGGTTTAAGTTGATTAATAACTGAGACTATGTTCTTTTTTTTAACTTTATTGGCTTTTTTGGTGGTTGCAATATGTCTAGTGGTAAAAAAGTAGTTGCAGAAGACTGATTGGGAGTGAAGACAGATTGCAGATGTTCAGCAAATACACACCCTTTTTCAGAATCCGTACGTGCCCAATTACCATTTCCTAGTCGAATTGGTGATTCGTACTGTATGGTCCGATATTTTTTGTGGCCTTCCACAATGCGTAATCTGTTTGGTCCGTCGGAGTAAGATTAGAAAGAAAATCATGAAGATGCATCTCCTTTTCTTTTTTAAGGGCGCAACGCAACTTAACTTAGTATTCGTACAAAAGTTTCTGGTATTTTGGAGAACGTAATTGTTGCCAAGACCTTCTCAGCTCTCGTTTCTTTTTAACTAAATCTTCTATAGTCTCATCAATGTTTCGCTGAGAGTTAACACGACTTTTATTATTTGTGGCCACTGCTGCCCTAATAGCTCCAATATCGATATCAATATCATTCTTTAAAGAAACATTGGTTTTTATATGAGTGCTAATGTATTTCTTATATTTAAGCCAGTTTATGAGATTGGGATGGGGGAGCTGATTACCCGCTGTTCTGGTGCAAGGACTACCTTCCATGGTTATAATAGACGGAGAATGGTCGGAGGACAATTCCAGGGATGAGGACGCTGTTACAATCTTGCGATCAATACCCTCTATAATACCAAAGTCAATCAGGTCAGGCATCTTCTGGCGGTCAGATTGCCTATATGTTGGCTGTCCTGTAGATACAACATCAAGTTTTGATCTTAGTATACAACTAAAAAGTTGTCTCCCTCTAGGTGTGACCAGTCTAGAACCCCAATAGTGGTGCTTGGCATTGAAGTCCCCTGCAGCCATAAACTTTGGCCCAAGTTTGGCAAAAAAATCTTTGAACTGTTGTTCGGTTATAATTTGAGGAGGGCAGTACACAGCTGCGATAGCCATTGTACTGGAAAATTCTTGCAGTTGAATAATAGTGAACTGAAGGTATTCTTCTTTAAACTCCTCTAGTATACTGTGCTTTGGACGTTTTTTATTAATATCGCTGTGCCACCACGAGCTATGTTTCTAGGATGTTTTGTATCATAGAAAAGATATTACGGAATTCTAAAATAATTTTTATCTGTAAGATGAGTTTCAGATATAAGCATAATGTCAATGTTATTTGATAAAAGAAAATTATAGACGTCGAGCTTGTGCTTGGTGAGACCGTTTGCGTTCGAATGACAAATTTTGATTCTGTACATTATGGTTTATTTAAAAGGGTTTGCACTAAAATGGTTTGATTTCTAATCAGATCCCGTATCATGCTTTGCATTCCAACCATAAATTGATTAAGAGTTTGCACGAGTGTTTGAAGCATAGATTCTATACTGCAATTATTCATGTTATTTGCTTCCACATTTGGGTTGGTTTTCAGGACGTTGGCATATGATTGGTATTGTGGTTGTGCTATTGGTTGGCGACTAAAAGAATTTAGATTTGTTACTGTTGTAGGTGGGACAGGTTTTCTATTTGGCAGTAATTCTTTTTGTTTTATCGATAACAATACAGGACAGCCCCGATAATTAGCAGTGTGGTTTTCTCCACAATTGCTACATTTTTTAACACTTGCATCTTGTTTTGGTTTGCTACACGTAGATGTGGAGTGTAAGTCACCACATATCACACACACGCTTGGTAAAGTACAGTAGCTACGAGTGTGGCCAAATTCCTGGCAGTTTGTACATTGTATGGGACTCTTACGTTTTAGTGGTTCTTCTATTGAAATTTTACGATGCAGTAGATAACGCAGGTTGTAAATAGGATGCACTTCGCTTTTTTTTAATAAGTTTGCTGATGGCTCAAGTTCTATACGAAACATTGGTTGCGGAACTTTGTTCCGGTTTTTTATATTAAATACAGACTTTATTTCGAATCCCGCTTCTTCAAGTGCTCCCTTTATTTCGGACGGATCTACATTATGCTCAACTCCTTTCAAAATTACTATAAGGCCCTTACTGCTTTTAAGCTCATACGTGTAGTACTCTTTCTTAAGCACATCGAAATTATTTACTAACTTTCTAAAATTTTCTTCCTCGTAGATTTGGATTTTGGTCTCATGTATGTTGCCTTTCATAACAGAAACAACATGAAAATTGTTTGCACCTAATAACTTTGCTAAATTGTTTACAAGAGTGTTCAAATTTTTTTCTCTTAAGTATATTGGGGGCGGTTTACGCTTACTGCCTGTACTTTTACTCTTGGTTATTTCCTCACTGTTGTCTAGTATAGCAAATCTATTCTGGCGCAGGGAGCCGTCTTCACAAATTTTTTTTATTTTTTCTCTTTGTATATCAGCTGTTTGCTTTTGCGGACTTAGTTTACGCTTTGGGTGAATGTTCATGTAGCGGTCTAACCCAGTCTGTATGACCGACTGTTTAATTTTACTCTGGTTTGGGCAGTTACTGATTAGAGCTTTCGCGAGAGAGCTTTTCTCCTTGAGCTGTGGCTGTAGATCTGCTCACAGAAAAGCTTTGCTTCGACCACGGATTTGCTGATTCTGTAGAGTCTGTAGAGAGTGTACTCACAATTCGATCAGAAGTTTTTCCGTTGGTTTGCGAAATGCTTTTTGACTGCATTTGCGAAACAGAGACAATTTCGGTTGCGCCAAAACTACATGTAAGCGGGAAGATTGTACGTCCGTTTTTGTTCTCGTTGATGAAAGCTGCTGCATCGCCGTTCCCATCAATGCTGGCTGAGCGAACGCGCACTGGCGGCGGAGAACGTCGGTTGATTTGGTTATTATCTAATTTATTTTGCTAATCCCGGAGTAAACCAATTTCACTTAGGCGAAACACGACCGGTTTAGTAGGGATCTTGGTTTTAAATGCTTTGTATATGCGGTTGTAAGCGATTTTTTTGAGACCGTTTTAAAAACACCTCCGTTCTGTACAACGTGAATGCACATCTAATGAATCATTAGATTTATGGACACAAATTATGGCTTTTTTCAGATTCAAGGGCAAGCACATCACTTAATAGGTTCATTACTACCACTACCCGATCAAGAGTCAAAATTTTTGCAAATTTATTTCATTAATGACAACGATGATGAACTTGGAGCACGGTGTGCATTTTCCAGAAATATAAACAGAGTCATTATGAGAGAGTTACAAGATTTTTTACACACACAATGTTTTGGTGCAAAGTTTTAAAACAACAATCGAAAGATTGTCATCTGTTTATCATAAAATTAAAATTGATGCAAATAAAACGCCTGCCGGCGAACATCGTGGAAGATACAATCAACCAACTCCAAGCAACGAGGTTGCAATTGTTGTATCTGGAGATGAATTTCAACCAAGAAATATTGTTTTGCAAAGAAGAAATGATACACTGCAACTTGATAATGAAACGCATCGAAAATATGATGCATTACAATATCCTATTATGTTCCGTCGTGGTGAAGATGGTTATTCGATTGATATAAAACAAATAAATCCAGCAAATGGTCAAGAAACAAATAAAACTGTAAGCGCAATGAATTATTATTCATACAGAATCATGATAAAAGAAAATCAAGAGAATCACATTTTAAAATGCCGTAAATTATTTCATCAGTATATTGTTGACATGTATGCGAAAATAGAAACAGAACTATTGAATTACATTAGATTCAACCAAAGAAAATTACGCTGTGACGAATACATACATTTACGAGACTTTTGCCTGATGATTGCAAATAAAACTCTGAGTGAGTTAGGTATGATCGCACCAAATCGTCCGATGCATGATGCATACAATGCAGAATTTAAACGTGAAAAAGAATATGATCGAAATGATCTGAACACATTTGTAACAACAAACCTACCAAAATTAAACACAGAACAAAGGCAGGCATATGACACAATTATAGACAATGTTGCAAATGAAAGAGGAGGAATATTCTTCCTAGATGCATCAGGTGGGACTGGAAAAACGTTTTTGTTGTCGTTAATTTTGGCCACCATTCGATCACAGAATAATATTGCATTGGCTTTGGCATCATCTGGAATAGCGGCCACTTTATTGGACGGCGGTCGCACTGCACATTCTGCATTAAAGTTACCATTAAATATGCAAGTAAATGAAGAACCAACTTGCAACATTTCTAAAAATTCTGGAATGGGAAAGGTTTTACAAACATGTAAAATTATTGTATGGGATGAATGTACGATGGCTCATAAAAAATCACTGAAAGCCTTAAATAGAACACTGAAAGATTTTCGAAATAACACAAACATAATTGGTGGTGCACTAATTCTATTGGCCGGTCATTTTCGACAAACTTTGTCTGTTATTCCCAAATCAACAGCAGCTGATGAATTGAGAGCGTGTCTTAAATCTTCTAATCTGTGAAGATATGTTCAAAAACTCACATTAACTACTAATGTTCGTGTGCAGTTACAGAATGATCCAACAGCTTGCAAATTGGAAATGGACGAAAGCCAATTGATAAGAATACAGGCATGATCACACTTCCAACTAATTTTTGTACCGTACAGAATCAAGAGTACAATTAGTGCAAAATGTATTCCCAAATATTGCACAAAACTATCATCATCATCAAGATTGGCTAAGTGAGAGAGCTATATTAGCTGCCAAAAATGTCGATGTCAATGAAATCAATGCCAGTATTTTTACTCAAATTCCAGGTGAAGTTGTCACCTATAAATCAATTGATTCAATCACTAATCCCGACGATGTAGGCCTGGCTTGCCTGGCTTGCCACCACATCCTTTGCAATTGAAAGTCGACGCAATGATCATTATGTTGCGAAATATTAATCAGCCGCAACTATGCAATGGGACAAGATTAGCAGTGAAACGGACAATGAACAATGTAATTGAAGCAACAATTTTGAAAGGCAAATTTAAAGGTGAAGATGTTTTGATTCCGCGCATTCCAATGATTTCAACAGATTTGCCTTTTGATTTTAAGCGACTTCAATTTCCCATTCGCCTTGCTTTTGCTATTACAATCAGCAAGTCTCAAGGTCAAACTTCAATTAAGTGGAATTGACCTATCTTATCCATGCTTTGGACATGGGCAACTGTATGCAGGATGTTCTCGAGTAGGGAAACCATCGTTACTTTATATTTATACACCGCATGAAAATAAAACCAAAAATTTTGTGTATCAAAAGGCTTTAGAATAAGTTTTTAGTTTACAATCATTAGAGTAAGTCACTAAAATAAATAAAACATTGTTATTAGAATAAGTCACAAAATAATGGCCGAGCATGAATTAAATGATGAACAGGTCGTCGCTAAAAAAGTACTTAAGCAACGCCGTTTTCTTAGAAGATTACCAAAGGTTATCAGTAATAGTGCAAAGTGAAAGTAAGTGTTAAAACTAACAAGAAAGTGGTTTATTTGGTAAAGTGTTCAAGTGAAGCAGTTTCCAGGCATCAACCAAAGAGATAAAAAAGTGCGTCAGAAATATTTAAGAGAAGAGATTGTTTTCACATTTTCCAACGATATTTTCACGAACAATTTACAAAATATATATTCATTTTGCAAATGATTGATAACAAGTGAAACAGTAAGTAAATGGTGTGAAAAATACACGCAACAGAAATCGGCAAAAATAATTAATATTTTAGAAGTTTTTACTTAAGATATTTAAGAAAAGAGATTGTTTTCACACTTTCCGTAGATATTTTCAAGAAAAATTTCAAAAATATATATTATTTTTGCTGATCATTCCCCATTTCTGTTCTGTGTAATTTTCATTTCAACGCGTGCTCACAGTTCAATTATATTTTTAAAAGATGGCGCTAACAGTATGTTAATTTGAATTCCAGTTTAAAAACAAGAAAAGTAGCAATCAAGAGCTCAGAGTGACATAAAGAAGTCCACTTTGATTCGGTAAAAGAAATGCCAAGAGGTAGAAGTCATGCTAACATCGTACGTAATACACGTCACAATAGAAATGTGCAAAATCACAGACAAAATAAAAGTGAGGAAAATCATGCTGATAGATTAAGTCAACAAAGAGATCGTACTAGGTCACGTTCTCAAAATCGGCCAATAAATATCAATTCTGTAAATTTGAATGGTGCAGGATTTCAATATAATCCACAACTTGATTATTCATCTCACAAATACGATGTCATTGGAAGTATGGATAAAATTTGCGGATTTTGTCAAGCATTGAAATTCAAAACTGAAGCACCAGGCATGTGTTGCGCTGCAGGAAAACTTCGTTTACCAGACATACAATATCCGCCCGAAACATTAGCTACATTATTATCGGGAACATCACCCGATTTCCACATATAATTCATGTTTTCGAATGACATCTTTTGGTGCTGAAAAAATTATAACCGATAACTTCATGCCAACGTTCAAGGTAATACATAAACTTCAACGTTCAACAACATTCGCTGACACATCTAATTTTTTTTTTCTCCATTTTTCTTTATTAATTGAATCTTTTTTGTATAAGAAACTAACAATAAGTTTACAAATCTTTTATACTAGAGTAATATGTTTCCTTGCCAGTGCTAAGAAACGAATTATTTGCTCAAATGAATATATATTTACATATATGATTAAATCGGTTGTGAATCTCCAATTCTTCTTAGTTGGGAGCTGGAAAGGACGGGTTTCCAGTCTCAAATTCTTCGTAGCTGGGAGCCGGAAAGGCCTAGTTTCCAGTCTCCCTTAAAGCTTCCGTTGTCCCTCATGTCGATTGTGAAAATGTTGTTGTTTTTTGTTTTTTTTCGAATGTTCGAAGTTGGACGGACTCTCGTGTGAGATGAGATAATTAAGATAGTGCAGATTTGAAGATGTCTCTTTTTTTCAATCGTGTGTGTGCGTAAAAGTAGATTTCGCGCTAGTTTATTGGGATGGTCTTCTAGCTTTTGTAGGTATTTTTTGCTCAGCCGTACTATTTCATCGGCTACACGAGGTATGCAAATATCTCTGTGAATGTTAGCGTTCTTTATATACCATGGAGCTCCCGTGATTATCCGCAAGGCTTTAGATTGCACTCTCTGAAGTATTGAAGCTCGATATTTGAGGGCGTAGCCGTTCCCCACATTTCTATACCATATGTCCATATTGGTTTTAGCATGGCTTTATATAGTAGCACTTTGTACTCTAGAGGTAATGCTGATTTCGAATTAAGCATCCAATATAGGCTTTTCATGTTAAGCTTGATATTCGACACTTTCTTTTCAATATGATTCCGCCATGTGAGTCTTCTATCTAAGTGAATTCCAAGATATTTTATTTCGTTTTGCTGTGGTATATTCTGACCATTTATTATAACTGCAGGACTAGTTTCTTTTCTTAGAGTAAAAGTAATATGCACGCATTTGGTTTCATTAACCTTTATTCTCCAGTTTTTAAGCCATACTTCTGTTTCAAGTATACGCCTTTGTAATATAGACGTTGCTACTTTTGGGTCTGTGTGAGTGCAAAGTATTGCAGTATCATCGGCAAATGTTGATGCCATTGTTTGGTCCGTCGTTGGCATATCAGATGTGTATAATACATATAAAATAGGGCCTAGAACGCTGCCTTGTGGAACTCCAGCGTCTATTCTACAATGCCGAGAGAAAAAATCTTTTTGCTTTACATCAAATTCTCTATTAGTGATATAGTTTTGCAGCAAGAGGTGTACATTCGTAGGCAGTAAACTAGTAATTTTGCGAATTAATCCGCGGTGCCATACCTTATCGAATGCTTGTGCTACGTCTAAGAACAGTGCAGTGCAGTACTGTTTTTTCTCAAAGGACTTTTGTATAAATGACACAATGCGATGAACTTGCTCAGTTGTACTATGTTTTGCTCTAAATCCAAATTGGTGTTGAGGAATAATATTGTTATCTTGAATAAAGGGCATTATTTTCTGCAAGAGCAACTTTTCAAATAGATTTGAAAGTATGGACAATAGACTAATTGGCCGATATGAGGATGTTGGCTTAAGTCTTTCCCAGGTTTACCAATCATAGTGATTGGAGATAATTTCCAAGCTTTTATGTAGTAGGCAGTACGAGAGATGGCGTTAAATATGTGGCTGATATGAAGAACGGCAATATTGGGAAGCTCTTTTAGCATTTTTGGGGTGATTTTGTCGTAACCTGGTGCTTTTTTAGGTTTAAGTTGATTAATAACTGAGACTATGTTCTTTTTTTTAACTTTATTGGCTTTTTTGGTGGTTGCAATATGTCTAGTGGTAAAAAAGTAGTTGCAGAAGACTGATTGGGAGTGAAGACAGATTGCAGATGTTCAGCAAATACACACCCTTTTTCAGAATCCGTACGTGCCCAATTACCATTTCCTAGTCGAATTGGTGATTCGTACTGTATGGTCCGATTTATATTTTTTGTGGCCTTCCACAATGCGTAATCTGTTTGGTCCGTCGGAGTAAGATTAGAAAGAAAATCATGAAGATGCCTCTCCTTTTCTTTTTTAAGGGCGCAACGCAACTTAACTTAGTATTCGTACAAAAGTTTCTGGTATTTTGGAGAACGTAATTGTTGCCAAGACCTTCTCAGCTCTCGTTTCTTTTTAACTAAATCTTCTATAGTCTCATCAATGTTTCGCTGAGAGTTAACACGACTTTTATTATTTGTGGCCACTGCTGCCCTAATAGCTCCAATATCGATATCAATATCATTCTTTAAAGAAACATTGGTTTTTATATGAGTGCTAATGTATTTCTTATATTTAAGCCAGTTTATGAGATTGGGATGGGGGAGCTGATTACCCGCTGTTCTGGTGCAAGGACTACCTTCCATGGTTATAATAGACGGAGAATGGTCGGAGGACAATTCCAGGGATGAGGACGCTGTTACAATCTTGCGATCAATACCCTCTATAATACCAAAGTCAATCAGGTCAGGCATCTTCTGGCGGTCAGATTGCCTATATGTTGGCTGTCCTGTAGATACAACATCAAGTTTTGATCTTAGTATACAACTAAAAAGTTGTCTCCCTCTAGGTGTGACCAGTCTAGAACCCCAATAGTGGTGCTTGGCATTGAAGTCCCCTGCAGCCATAAACTTTGGCCCAAGTTTGGCAAAAAAATCTTTGAACTGTTGTTCGGTTATAATTTGAGAAGGAGGGCAGTACACAGCTGCGATAGCCATTGTACTGGAAAATTCTTGCAGTTGAATAATAGTGAACTGAAGATATTCTTCTTTAAACTCCTCTAGTATACTGTGCTTTGGACGTTTTTTATTAATATCGCTGTGCCACCACGAGCTATGTTTCTAGGATGTTTTGTATCATAGAAAAGATATTACGGAATTCTAAAATAATTTTTATCTGTAAGATGAGTTTCAGATATAAGCATAATGTCAATGTTATTTGATAAAAGAAAATTATAGACGTCGAGCTTGTGCTTGGTGAGACCGTTTGCGTTCGAATGACAAATTTTGATTCTGTACATTATGGTTTATTTAAAAGGGTTTGCACTAAAATGGTTTGATTTCTAATCAGATCCCGTATCATGCTTTGCATTCCAACCATAAATTGATTAAGAGTTTGCACGAGTGTTTGAAGCATAGATTCTATACTGCAATTATTCATGTTATTTGCTTCCACATTTGGGTTGGTTTTCAGGACGTTGGCATATGATTGGTATTGTGGTTGTGCTATTGGTTGGCGACTAAAAGAATTTAGATTTGTTACTGTTGTAGGTGGGACAGGTTTTCTATTTGGCAGTAACTCTTTTTGTTTTATCGATAACAATACAGGACAGCCCCGATAATTAGCAGTGTGGTTTTCTCCACAATTGCTACATTTTTTAACACTTGCATCTTGTTTTGGTTTGCTACACGTAGATGTGGAGTGTAAGTCACCACATATCACACACACGCTTGGTAAAGTACAGTAGCTACGAGTGTGGCCAAATTCCTGGCAGTTTGTACATTGTATGGGACTCTTACGTTTTAGTGGTTCTTCTATTGAAATTTTACGATGCAGTAGATAACGCAGGTTGTAAATAGGATGCACTTCGCTTTTTTTTAATAATTTTGCTGATGGCTCAAGTTCTATACGAAACATTGGTTGCGGAACTTTGTTCCGGTTTTTTATATTAAATACAGACTTTATTTCGAATCCCGCTTCTTCAAGTGCTCCCTTTATTTCGGACGGATCTACATTATGCTCAACTCCTTTCAAAATTACTATAAGGCCCTTACTGCTTTTAAGCTCATACGTGTAGTACTCTTTCTTAAGCACATCGAAATTATTTACTAACTTTCTAAAATTTTCTTCCTCGTAGATTTGGATTTTGGTCTCATGTATGTTGCCTTTCATAACAGAAACAACATGAAAATTGTTTGCACCTAATAACTTTGCTAAATTGTTTACAAGAGTGTTCAAATTTTTTTCTCTTAAGTATATTGGGGGCGGTTTACGCTTACTGCCTGTACTTTTACTCTTGGTTATTTCCTCACTGTTGTCTAGTATAGCAAATCTATTCTGGCGCAGGGAGCCGTCTTCACAAATTTTTTTTATTTTTTCTCTTTGTATATCAGCTGTTTGCTTTTGCGGACTTAGTTTACGCTTTGGGTGAATGTTCATGTAGCGGTCTAACCCAGTCTGTATGACCGACTGTTTAATTTTACTCTGGTTTGGGCAGTTACTGATTAGAGCTTTCGCGAGAGAGCTTTTCTCCTTGAGCTGTGGCTGTAGATCTGCTCACAGAAAAGCTTTGCTTCGACCACGGATTTGCTGATTCTGTAGAGTCTGTAGAGAGTGTACTCACAATTCGATCAGAAGTTTTTCCGTTGGTTTGCGAAATGCTTTTTGACTGCATTTGCGAAACAGAGACAATTTCGGTTGCGCCAAAACTACATGTAAGCGGGAAGATTCTACGTCCGTTTTTGTTCTCGTTGATGAAAGCTGCTGCATCGCCGTTCCCATCAATGCTGGCTGAGCGAACGCGCACTGGCGGCGGAGAACGTCGGTTGATTTGGTTATTATCTAATTTATTTTGCTAATCCCGGAGTAAACCAATTTCACTTAGGCGAAACACGACCGGTTTAGTAGGGATCTTGGTTTTAAATACTTTGTATATGCGGTTGTAAGCGATTTTTTAGAGACCGTTTTAAAAACACCTCCGTTCTGTACAACGTGAATGCACATCTAATGAATCATTAGATTTATGGACACAAATTATGGCTTTTTTCAGATTCAAAGGCAAGCACATCACTTAATAGGTTCATTACTACCACTACCCGATCAAGAGTCAAAATTTTTGCAAATTTATTTCATTAATGACAACGATGATGAACTTGAAGCACGGTGTGCATTTTCCAGAAATATAAACAGAGTCATTATGAGAGAGTTACAAGATTTTTTACACACACAATGTTTTGGTGCAAAGTTTTAAAACAACAATCGAAAGATTGTCATCTGTTAATCATAAAATTAAAATTGATGCAAATAAAACGCCTGCCGGCGAACATCGTGGAAGATACAATCAACCAACTCCAAGCAACGAGGTTGCAATTGTTGTATCTGGAGATGAGTTTCAACCAAGAAATATTGTTTTGCAAAGAAGAAATGATACACTGCAACTTGATAATGAAACGCATCGAAAATATGATGCATTACAATATCCTATTATGTTCCGTCGTGATGAAGATGGTTATTCGATTGATATAAAACAAATAAATCCAGCAAATGGTCAAGAAACAAATAAAACTGTAAGCGCAATGAATTATTATTCATACAGAATCATGATAAAAGAAAATCAAGAGAATCACATTTTAAAATGCCGTAAATTATTTCATCAGTATATTGTTGACATGTATGCGAAAATAGAAACAGAACTATTGAATTACATTAGATTCAACCAAAGAAAATTACGCTGTGACGAATACATACATTTACGAGATGCAATTAACAACGATACCAACGTTAATAACATTGGTCAAATGGTAATATTACCTTCATCGTATACAGGCAGTCCAAGGCATATGCATGAATACTCCCAATATGCAATGTGTTATGTCAGAAATTATGGTCGACCCGACTTATTCATAACTTTCACATGCAATCCGAAATGCGATGATATTAAGAATCATTTATATACTGGGCAATCAGCTAATGGTAGGCATGACATTACTGCAAGAGTGCTTAGACGAAAGCTACAGTCTCTAATGGATTTCATTGTAAAACATAAAGTTTACGGAGATGTACAATGTTTCATGTATTCTGTGGAATGGCAAAAAAGAGGCTTGCCTCATGCGCATATTTTGATTTGGTTAAAACAAAAACTAACCACACATAAAATTGATCATATTATATGTGCTAAAATTCCAGATATAAATGAAGATCCAGAATTACATACTACTGTAACCAAAAACATGATTCATGGACCGTGTGGTACGTTAAATCAAAATTCTCCATGTATGGTTGATGGTAAATGTTCAAAAAACTACCCCAACTACTAATTGCTGAAACAATGACTGGAAATGATGGATATCCATTGTACCGTAGAAGATCACCAGAAGATAATGGAAAAACAGTCAGGGTGAAAATGAATAATCATAAATCCGTAAAATCCATCAAATACATATGCAAATACAGGGTGGCTGATGAAAGCCGCTACCAAAAAAAAATTGAATAACTTTTTTTCTTTTTAAGTTATCTGTTCCATTTTTGTTTTAATTTGCAGATTGATCTTTAAAATTTATTAAAATGGATAACTGGGACACGCAAACAAGAATTTGGATAGTCCGCCGCTATCACGCACTGGAGTCCGTAGTTTTGGTACAGAGAGAGTACAGGCGGATGTTTGGCGGCGATCCCCCGAGCAGATGGACCATAATGAGACTGGTGAATAATTTTGCTGAGCAAGGAACAGTCGCAAGAAGGCCTTATCATCGAAACCCACCAGTTCGGACGGAGGAAACGATCGCTGCTGTAGCTGCAGCTATACAAAGCAATCCAAGGGTTTCAACAAGAAGCTTATCTGCTCAACTTGGTGTCAGCCGACAGTCTTTGCAAACAATAATGCACAAAGATTTAGACTTATTTCCCTACAAAATTCAAATGGTTAACAAACTGAATGCAGCAGACTTGCCGATTCGCTTGGAATTTTGCCAGAAGATCCTGCAAATGGTGGAAGAAGACCAAAACATGTTAAACTGCCTTTTCATGTCTGATGAGGCCTATTTCGATTTAAACGGCAATGTGAACAAACAAAATTGTCCAATATGGAGTACTTCTAACCCACAGATACTCCACGAGACGGAATTCCATCCTCTTCTCGTGACAGTGTGGTGTGCGGTTTCTTCACGCTGTATTGTCGGGCCTTATTTTTTTTTAAGAAAATGGTCACACCGTTACGGTTACTGGAGACCGTTATTTGAAAATGCTGAAAGAATTTTTCTATCCAGAACTACGCCGAAAGAGAATTCCTTTCAACTCTGTGTGGTTTCAACAAGATGGGGCAACGTCTCACATAGCCCAGACTGTTATGACAGAGTTGCGACGAAAATTTCCCAATAAACTGATTTCAAGAAACTCCGAATTTCGTTGGCCCCCCAGGTCGCCTGACCTTACTGCACCTGACTTTTTTTTGTGGGGTTTACGTAAACAAGAAGTTTATAAAACAAAGCCAACAAATTTGGATGAACTAAAACAATCCATTCGGGCAACAATTGCGGCTATTCCTGTCGCAACTCTCAAAGCAGCTGTAGTATGTTGTATGCCTTGTAGTATGTTGTATGCCTAATAAGCATATGCCCACAGTATTGTAGAGTATACAATACATCAAGTGGTCATATGCCATACTCACAACATAGCGACACTTTGTTGCTATGTTTATACAATCAAATATATAAGTGCAGCAATATGATCCGTCACTTATGCGGACTGGTCTGCAGCGTGGGATCTGCAGTGCAAGCACTTTGACGCTTCGACCGTTTGGTCCCAGCGCATTATATATATGCCTTCTGCATGTATATACAATACATACATACATGCATACTACGCTCTCCCGTTATGTCGCTGCTCTCAGCGGAAGAACTCTATGTATAAGCAGCATGTATTTAGCCTAAGTAATTTTTGAAATAAAAGATTGGATTCAGTTCCATATCAAAAGACAAAGAGTAAACGTGTTTAAAGATAACGACCCACCTTTTTTCCTACATGGCGACCGTGACAAGTTTTTAGTTTTCGTTTAAAACGTTCGCGCGCCAACATACAACAAAATTAAATTTCAACCAAATGATTTGACCAAAATACTTAAAGTGCCCAAAGTCGTAGTGGGAGGTGTGAAGCAAAGTGGACAACAACAGCTACAACAACAACAACACAGAAAAAAAAAAAAAAAACGGGGCGCCTGTCAGCGACAGACGACGGCGATGGAGGGATAGCTGTGGATGTCAAAATTAGTATCTGAGTGAGTAGAGTGTAGATGGATAGGAATAAGAAACAAAAAAAGCGCGGCGGAATAAAACAAAAACTGAGGTCGGAAATTGACCGTCTCAGCAAAGAGTTGAGCAATCAAGCCAACCCGCCAGCATGGAACGATTCTGTTTCCATGCATGAAAAGCGCTCGTTTCACGAAGCACAACTAGTGCAATTGATAAATAAAAACAAAAATCCATCTATCACCTACCACCAGATTAAAAATTTGAAAAAGAAAATAATACCTCCATTACCAACAGCTATCCCAGAATACAAGCGACAGTGCCCAGATGACTGCGAGGGACCGCTGGACAGCCCATTCTGCAACTACACGTGCAAACATTGCACAGCAGCCTGTGCGACCAGCACCGGCACCGCCTAGCGTTACAAGCTAGGCCAAGGACAAGGACACCACCGAGGACCGACAGCGCTCCCAAGTGCGCACACCAATATATTTTAATTTTCATATATTATTATAATAAAAAAAAATACCTTGTAAAATTGAGCGAGAACTCGCCCGATTAGAGTACATGTCGGAAGGCTGTACAAAATATAGGCAGGAAACATTGTAAATTCACCTGCGAGTGAATAAAATAATAACAAAAATTTTTTAAAGTAAAAATATATAAAAATATATTTGTAAAAACAGCAAATATAAGTAATGAAAAAAAAAATTGATTGAAAAACAAAAAAAAAAGGGATTAATAAATTGTATATATATATATATAGAAGAAACGAAATCACAAATCCATAACTAAAACAAAAAAAAAAAATTTTTAAAGAAGACAAATAGATATTTTAAAAATGGGAGGAAAAACTTCCAAAGTTGAGGATAACACAGCCAATGTGCTGAATGTTATATCAGTTGTCGATACAACCAATCATTTAGACATTCAAATTGTTCTTCTTGCTTTAATAGTAGCAATTTCGGCAGCAAATTTATTAATCAAAATTTACTTAATGTACAAACGTACTTTAAAAAAACGATATCTAAGCCGTGCAAACGACTTAGATAAAGTCTAAAATTCATTTTACTGATTTAATTTTTTTTCCAAATTCAAAATATATTAATTCATTGCTGTCAACAATAGTTTTGGTAAAGTTGTATCGCTAAGAGTGATGGAATGGAAAGAATTAGCAAAACAAATTAATTCAATTAAGGAAAAATTTGAAAAATCTTATAAATGTATTAACAAAGATACAACAATAAGTGTAAATACGCTAATTCACCATACAACCATTCTAGTAGCTGAATATAACAATATCAGTCAATTAGCATCCTCTTACAAATACAAGATATCAAGTTTACATGTAGATCAATGTCTTAAAATATTACGCTCATTACAAACAAGATTGGAAAATGTAAGTGTAAGACACAAAATTACCTTACAAATACCAACAAATCCCTACTATCAAATTGAGTTTGACCCAAATCAATTCCAAACTTTGGACAAATCAAAACCAATAATTGAAGTAGAGGGTAAAGCGGAAAGCGACATTGATACACTTGAAGAAAGCGAAACAACAATAGCAATGGCACAAACAATTGTGGAATTCCTTAAGCTAGCCTCATCACTCATACCTGAGTTTGATGGAAAGGCCGAAAACCTACAAAGTTTCATAGATGCGCTGAATCTAGTAGATTCCCTTAAAGGCACACATGAAGCAGCAGCTATAAGTCTAATAAAGACAAAGCTCAAAGGCCATGCTAGAAACTTGATTAGTAATGAAGACACAGTAGCTGCAATAGTTGCGCAACTGTCAAAAGTAGTGAAAGGAGGATCGGTAGAAGTAATATCTGCCAAACTTCTAAATCTGCAACAAAAAAGTAAAACAGCTAATCAGTATACCCAGGAGGTAGAAAAATTAACTAAATCTCTTGAGGGAGCTTATATCAGTGATGGATTGTCACCTGAATTAGCCACTAAATACAGCACAACGCTTGCTGTCAAGGCCATGACACAGAACTGCGCTATAGATAAGGTAAAACTTATCATGCAGGCAGGCACATTCAATAATATGAATGATGCCATATCCAAGTTTGTGAACAGCTGTACCGAAGCAACAGGACAGTCAAATACTGTACTGCACTTCCAACAGCGCCAAAATGGATATTATCGAGCTAACCGAGGTAATTACCGAGGAAGAGGTAATTACCAAAACAACGGTTATAATAATAACAATAACAGATATAACAATAGAGGAGGTCGAGGTAATAACAGAGGTAGAAATTATTCTAACAGAGGCAACGACCAAAACAGAAATAATTATAATAACAATAATGTCCGAGTTGCCCAAAATACTTCGGGAAACTCCCAGACACCTCCAGATACACAAAATTAAATAATAAAATATATACTGTTAACTTAAGTCTCAACAATTTCGTATCATTCAAAAATGTTGCAACAAATAAAAAGATAACATTTTTGATTGATACAGGTGCAGACATTTCAATTATAAAAGAAAATTCTGATGTCTTTCATGACATCCAAATCAATAGAATTATAGACATTCGAGGCATAGGAGAAGGAGTAATAAACTCCAAAGGACTAGTCTCGATGGAATTACAAACAGACAAATACATTATTCCATACAAATTTCATCTACTTCATTCAGATTTCGCAATCCCCTGCGATGGAATAATAGGATTAGATTTCATAAAAAGATTTAATTGCCAATTAGATTACAATAGTTCAGAGGATTGGTTTATAATTAGACCGCGAAACCTAACGTATCCTGTCTACGTCCCAATAACATTTAGTTCTGGTACTAACTCGACACTTCTACCAGCAAGATCCCAAGTGATACGCAAAATAGAGTTGTCTTCAGCAGAAGAAAACATTTTAATTCCAAATCAGGAAATTAAACCGGGTGTTTATGTTGCAAACACTATTGCAACAGCCCAAAATACTTTTGTCCGATTCTTAAATACCACAGATACATGCCAAGTAGTAGGCATTAACAACTTAAAATTTGAATCACTTTCGAACTACGATTTAGTTCGAAATCCAAAAGAAAAAAGAAAGGAGTCTGTAATTAATAAATTAAAGAAAAATTTTCCAGTTGAAAAATTTTCCAACTTGAAGAAATATGCACCCAGTATAGTGATGTGTTCGGACTTGAAACCGAACCAATCACAACAAACAATTTTTATAAGCAAAAATTGAGACTTAAGGATGATGAGCCAGTATACGTAAAAAATTATCGATGTCCGCATAGCCAAATAGAAGAAATCCAGCATCAAGTTGGAAAATTAATTGAACAAAATATTGTTGAACCGTCTGTCTCACCATACAATAGCCCACTTTTGTTAGTCCCAAAGAAAGCTCTTCCAGGCTCTAAAGAGAAAAAATGGCGATTAGTAATTGATTATCGCCAAATAAATAAAAAATTGCTGTCAGATAAATTTCCACTCCCCAGAATTGACGATATTCTCGATCAATTGGGTAGAGCTAAATATTTTTCATGCCTTGACTTAATGTCAGGTTTCCACCAAATTGAACTTGAGGAAAACTCAAGAAACATAACGTCTTTTTCAACAAGCAATGGTTCATATCGCTTCACGCGATTACCATTTGGTTTAAAAATAGCGCCTAACTCATTTCAGAGAATGATGACAATAGCATTCTCAGGCCTAGAGCCTTCACAAGCATTCCTTTATATGGATGATTTAATCGTCATTGGCTGTTCTGAACAACATATGATTATAAATTTAACAGATGTTTTTAAACTTTGTAGAAAAAACAATCTAAAATTGCATCCAGAAAAATGTTCATTTTTCATGCACGAGGTGACGTTTTTAGGTCACAGATGTACAGATAAAGGAATCCTACCAGATGACAAAAAATTTGATGTTATCAATAATTATCCTGTCCCTACGGACGCAGATAGCGCTAGAAGATTCGTTGCATTTTGCAATTATTACCGACGTTTCATTAAAAACTTCGCCGATTATTCACGGCACATAACTAGATTATGTAAAAAGAACGTTCCTTTCGAATGGACTGCGGAATGCCAAAATGCATTCCAGTACTTAAAAAATAAACTTGTTCAACCAAATTTATTACAGTACCCAGATTTTAGCAAAGAATTTTGCATAATCACAGATGCAAGCAAACAAGCATGTGGAGCAGTTTTAACTCAAAACTATAATGGACTCCAACTCCCAGTCGCATATGCATCTAGAGCATTCACTAAAGGTGAAAGCAATAAGAGTACTACAGAACAAGAACTAGCAGCAATACATTGGGCAATAACACATTTTCGACCATATATATATGGCAAACATTTTAAAGTTAGAACTGATCACAGACCTTTAACATATTTATTTTCTATGGTAAATCCAAGTTCAAAGCTAACACGCATGCGACTCGAATTGGAAGAGTATGATTTTACAGTAGAGTATCTGAGAGGGAAAGATAATTTCGTGGCAGACGCCTTATCAAGGATAACAATATCCGAACTAATTTACATGAACCGAAAAGTCCTGAAAGTCACTACCAGGCAACAATATAGACAGAAAAATTCCTGCGCAGGAAATGTACAAGTAGATTTGCCTACGCAAACTCTTGACAACGCTTCTAAGCCCAACGTATATGAAGTCATTTGTAATGACGAAGTACGAAAAGTAGTGGCCTTGCTAATAAAAAATCAGATATGTTTTTTGAAACGTGGAAGAACAATTATAGCAAGAATTGATGTTAGCGATCTGTACACCAATGGAAAACTTGACTTAGGTCAGTTCTTCCAAAGGCTTGAAATGCAAGCCGGTATACTTAAGATTAACCAACTCAAAGTGGCACCGAGCGAAAAGATCTTTGAATTAGTTTCAATTGAATCTTTTAAAAATATGGGCAATAAAATTCTGAATATTTTAAGAGTAGCGCTACTCAAGCCGGTGACCCTAATAGATAAAGAAAAAGATCAAGAAGCGATACTGTCTAAATTTCATGACGATCCAATTCAAGGAGGTCATAATGGCATTACAAGAACGCTAGCTAAAATAAAAAGACATTACTACTGGAAAAACATGACTCGTTATGTCAAAGAGTACGTACGTAAATGTCCAAAATGCCAAAAATCCAAAACAACAAAACATATAAAGACCCCATTGACATTAACTGAAACACCAATTATAGCTTTTGATAGGGTAATTGTAGATACTATAGGTCCATTACCACTATCAGAGAATGGCAATGAATATGCAGTTACGCTAATATGCGATCTAACAAAGTATTTAGTAACCATTCCAATTTCAAACAAAAGTGCAACAACTGTTGCCAAAGCTATATTTGAAAACTTTATTCTAAAGTACGGTCCAATGAAGACGTTCATTACGGACATGGGAACAGAATATAAGAATTCAATAATAAATGATTTGTGCAAATATTTAAAGATAGATAACATAACGTCTACCGCACATCATCACCAGACTTTAGGAACAGTAGAACGAAGTCATAGAACATTTAATGAATACGTTCGTTCTTACATATCAACAGACAAAACCGATTGGGATGTTTGGATACAATATTTTACATACTGTTTCAACACAACACCCTCGGTAACACACGGCTATTGTCCATACGAACTAGTATTTGGAAGATTACCAAGACAGTTCACAGATTTTAATAATACAACTAGAATAGAACCATTATATAATGAAGAGGATTACGCTAAAGAAATTAAGTTTAGATTAGAAATAGCATATAAAAGAGCAAGAATAGCACTAGAGAATAGTAAAGCCAGAAATAAAAAATTTTATGACAATAAAATATCAGATGTAAGCATAGAAATAGGAAATAAAGTTTGGTTAAAAAATGAAGCAGGACACAAACTAGATTCTTCATATATAGGACCATTTGAGGTCATAGATATAGATAATAAAGATAATATAACAATAAGAAATAACAAAAATAAAGAACAGAAAGTTCATAAAGATAGGTTAAAATTGTTTAATAAATAAATAAAGACAAGAAAAAGGTCTGATCAACAAAAAAAAAAAAAAAGAAAATTAAATAAAAAAAAAAACAAAAGAAAATATATATATATATACAAATAATATTTCCACTAATTTATAATACTAAATAAAATTAAAAATTTACATACATATATATACAAAAACGTTATATATAAATAAAAAGATTTGAAAAAAAATAATAATAATACTACATTAAATATATATAATTAACAATACATATAATTATAAAATTAAATAACTCCATAATATTACGTTATTTTTTTAAAAAGGGAGGTGTAGTATGTTGTATGCCTTGTAGTATGTTGTATGCCTTGTAGTATGTTGTATGCCTAATAAGCATATGCCCACAGTATTGTAGAGTATACAATACATCAAGTGGTCATATGCCATACTCACAACATAGCGACACTTTGTTGCTATGTTTATACAATCAAATATATAAGTGCAGCAATATGATCCGTCACTTATGCGGACTGGTCTGCAGCGTGGGATCTGCAGTGCAAGCACTTTGACGCTTCGACCGTTCGGTCCCAGCGCATTATATATATGCCTTCTGCATGTATATACAATACATACATACATGCATACTACGCTCTCCCGTTCTGTCGCTGCTCTCAGCGGCAGAACTCTATGTATAAGCAGCATGTATTTAGCCTAAGTAATTTTTGAAATAAAAGATTGGATTCAGTTCCATATCAAAAGACAAAGAGTAAACGTGTTTAAAGATAACGACCCACCTTTTTTCCTACACAGCAATGAACAACTTTTTACTAAGATGCCGCACTTGTGTCAACGAGCATGGGGGGCATTTAAATTCAATTATTTTTAAAACTAGTTAAGCTACATTTAATAAAATTTAATGACCTTCAACTTGAAAAAAAAATAAATGAATTCCATACACTAAAAAAAAAGTTATTTGAGTTTCTTAATGTAGCAAAATTCATCAGCCACCCTGTATATCAATAAAGGAAGTGATATGGCAGTATTAGGAGTTGTAAATCGAAATGATGAAATTACTAATTACCAAATGGGAAGATACATTAGTAGCAACGAAGCAGTTTGCAGAATATTATCATTTCCGATTCATGATCGCCATCCAGCTGTTATTCATTTGTCAGTCCATTTTGAAAATGAACAAAGTGTTTATTTCACTGAAAATACTACTCAACAAATGGCCGAACGACCACCAGCAACAACTATCTGCATTTTTCAACTTATGTGAAACAGATTCATTTGCAAGAACATTGCTTTATTCAAATGTTCCTAAATATTATACTTGGAATGCATCATCAAGGTCCTGGGTACGAAGGCAACGAGGAATACCTGTAGATGGATATCCAGGTGTTCATTTGGGTGATGCAATCGGACGACCTTACACTGTGCATCAGTAAAGTGGAATGTTTCTATTTACGTTTACTCTTAGTTGATATTCCCGGCCCAAGATCATTCGAAAGTTTGAAACGAGTTAATGGTCATCTTTGTTGTACTTATCAGCAAGCATGCAAAGAATTGAATTTGCTTGAAAATGATAATCAGTGGGATGCAACTCTTATGGATGCATGTGCAACAAGTTCTCCACACCAAATAAGTACACTATTTGCCATCATTATTGCTACATGTTTCCCAGCAAACCCAAAAGAATTGTGGAGTACTTACCAAGAATACATGACAGAAGATATCCTACATCAAGTACGTCGCATTACTGCAAATCCAAATTTGAATTATACAGATGAATTATATAATGAGGCATTAATTAAAATCGAAGACTTTTGCCTGATGATTGCAAATAAAACTCTGAGTGAGTTAGGTATGATCGCACCAAATCGTCCGATGCATGATGCATACAATGCAGAATTTAAACGTGAAAAAGAATATGATCGAAATGATCTGAACACATTTGTAACAACAAACCTACCAAAATTAAACACAGAACAAAGGCAGGCATATGACACAATTATAGACAATGTTGCAAATGAAAGAGGAGGAATATTCTTCCTAGATGCATTAGGTGGGACTGGAAAAACGTTTTTGTTGTCGTTAATTTTGACCACCATTCGATCACACAATAATATTGCATTGGCTTTGGCATCATCTGGAATAGCGGCCACTTTATTGGACGGCGGTCGCACTGCACATTCTGCATTAAAGTTACCATTAAATATGCAAGTAAATGAAGAACCAACTTGCAACATTTCAAAAAATTCTGGAATGGGAAAGGTTTTACAAACATGTAAAATTATTGTATGGGATGAATGTACGATGGCTCATAAAAAATCACTGAAAGCCTTAAATAGAACACCGAAAGATTTTCGAAATAACACAAATATAATTGGTGGTGCACTAATTCTATTGGCCGGTCATTTTCGACAAACTTTGTCTGTTATTCCCAAATCAACAGCAGCTGATGAATTGAGAGCGTGCCTTAAATCTTCTAATCTGTGAAGATATGTTCAAAAACTCACATTAACTACTAATGTTCGTGTGCAGTTACAGAATGGTCCAACAGCTGCTGAATTTTCCGAACATTTGTTGCAAATTGGAAATGGACGAAGGCTAATTGATAAGAATACAGGCATGATCACACTGCCAACTAATTTTTGTACCGTAACAGAATCAAGAGTACAATTAGTGCAAAATGTATTCCCAAATATTGCACAAAACTATCATCATCATCAAGATTGGCTAAGTGAGAGAGCTATATTAGCTGCCAAAAATGTCGACAATGAAATCAATGCCAGAATTTTGACTCCAATTCCAGGTGAAGTTGTCTCCTATAAATCAATTGATTCAATCACTAATCCCGAGGATGTAGTGAATTATTCAATTGAATTTTTGAATTCACTTAATTTGCCTGGCTTGCCACCACATCGTTTGCAATTGAAAGTCGGCGCAGTGATCATTATGTTGCGAAATATCAATCAGCCGAAACTATGCAATGGGACAAGATTATCAGTGAAACGGACAATGAACAATGTAATTGAAGCAAAAATTTTGAAAGGCAAATTTAAAGGTGAAGATGTTTTGATTCCGCGCATTCCAATGATTTCAACAGATTTGCCTTTTGATTTTAAGCGACTTCAATTCCCCATTCGCTTTGCTTTTGCTATAACAATCAATAAGTCTCAAGGTCAAACACTTCAATTATGTGGAATTGACCTAACTTATCCATGCTTTGGACATGGGCAACTGTATGTAGGATGTTCTCGAGTAGGGAAACTATCGTTACTTAATATTTATACACCGCATTAAAATAAAACCAAAAATTTTGTGTATCAGAAGGCTTTAGAATAAGTTGTTAGTTTATAATCATTAGAGTAAGTCACTAAAATAAATAAAACATTGTTATTAGAATAAGCCACAAAATAATGGCCGAGCATGAATTAAATGATGAAACAAGAAAAAAACAAAGAACACTTTTCATTTATATTTTTCTTTCACCCAGCGAAGCGGGTGAGGGTCCGCTAGTACAATATAAAAAGTTCACCTGGGCTAGTAAAACCAACGAGGGCTAGTAAAACCAACCCTTATCGTTCTCACGACAGTCGGTTCTACGTTACCGGAACGACTCGGATTTACATCCGGCCAAGGACTGTTACACACACAAGTGGGGAAATTTATTGATCGCCATTCACTTGAGAGTGGCCAGGCCGATTCTTCTGCAAATGGTTCAGGCGCGATTTTTCAACATTTCACTCATTTTCGCCCAAGCTCCGACTGAAGAGAATGACGATGCGACCAACGATTCTTTCTAGGACCCCCTGGAACGTTCCCCTACCTCCGGCACGACACAAAAATCGGGCTTGGCGACTTCAACGCCAGGGAGGGCAAGGAGCACGTGAGTGCGAGGAGCTTGAGATGCTTGCCAATAGGAACAACGCCCGAAATTTTACCAGAAAGTTCGGTGGCTTACAGAAGGTTTTAAGACTGGGGCGTTTTCCTGTAAGAACAAAGACGGGGACCTGGTGACTGACATCCAGAGCAGACTTAAATTATGGAGGGAACACTTTTCGAGCCTGTTAAGTAGTGACAGCTGCGCATGTCACAGAGAATGTGTAGGTCTCGATACTCCAATCGTTGACGACGGAATTGTCGATCCGCTACCCGACCATGACGAGATGAGAATAAAGATAACAATGGCTAAAGAACAACAAAGCCGCGGGTGCCAACGTTCTGCCGGCTGAGCTATTCAAACATGGTGACGAGGAGCTGGTAAGGTGTATGCACCGCTAATATGGTCGGATAAAAGCATGCCTGCCGATTGGAATTTAAGTGTGCTCTGCCCAATCCATAAGAAGGGTGCTCCTGCAATCTGTGCCAATTACCGCGGGATAAGTCTTCTAAATATCACCTATAAGGTTCTAGCGAGCGTATTATGTGAAAGGCTGGAGCCCACCATCAACCAACTAATTGGACCTTATGAGTGTGGCTCTAGACCTTGAAAGTCTACCATCGACCAAACATTCACAATACGTAAAGTCTTGGGAAAATACCCATTAAAGGAGAATCGGCACACACCATCTTTCGTCGACTTCAAAGCTGCATCCGACAGTACGAAAAAGAGTAACCTGTATGGCGCGATGTCTGAATTTGGTATCCCCACAAAACTAACTGCTGAACACCATCAGAGCCATCAGAATTGGGAGGGACCTCTCCGAGCCGTTTGATACCAAACGAGGTTTCAGACAGGGTGACTCGCTGTCGTGTGACTTCTTGTGCCCCCTAGGCGCAATAACAACCGCGCTGTTAGTTCTACCTTCTCCAAACTGGATAAAGAGGCAAAGCGAATGGGGTTGGTGGTAAACGAGGACAAAACGAAGTACCTCCTGTCATCAAACAGTCAGCGCACTCGCGTATCGGCAACCACGTCACTGTTGGCAGTTATAATTTCGAGGTTGTAAAAGATTTCGTTTATTTAGGAACCAGCATTACAATCGATAACAATGTCTGCCTGGAAATGCGAGGTAGAGTCTCTCTTGCCAACAAGTGCTACTTTGTACTAAGTAGGCAACTGAGCAGTAAAGTCCTCTTTCGACGAACAAAAGTAACATTCTACAGGGCCCTCATTATGCCCACCATAGCGTGTGCCCACCATCCGATGCTGCAACACTTGGAGTATTTAAGAGAAAGATTCTGCGGAAGGTTTTTGGACATTTTAACGTTGGCAACGACGAATATCGCAGGCGATGGAGCGATTAGCTGTATGAGCTTTACGACGACATAGACATAGCGCAGCGAATAAAGATCCAGCGACTAAGATGGCTGGGTCATGTCATTCGAACGGATACAAGCGCTCCGGCTCTGAAAGTATTCGATGCGGTACCAGCTGGTGGTAGCAGAGGAAGGCATCCTATGCGCTAGAAATATCAGGTGGAGAAGGACGTGACTTCACGACTGCTGCGCTTTGTTAACCTCGGTCAAAATCCGAACAGTCTGCGGTTCATCCTGTGTTCAGCTGAGGAACCAAGCGCATGTAAAGCAATCTCGATACGTTTGTCTAAAGGGATGCATTTCCTTTACGTTTTATCAGTTTTTGCAATGGACGTGACTTCGTTTCATAAAAAAGCAAAGGAATCCCGTACGTATTATGACGAGGGGATTTGTGGTGATCACTTCTCGCGGTTGGACATTGTATGTTCGGGGAAACTACCGAAATTAAAATTCTTTGTACGACGACCAAGATTGATTGAAAACAAGATTGATTGACAAACTGGCGCCGTTCTCTATAGTAGGAAATAAAACATCGCAGAGCAAAATATCCCTTCATAGCATGGGATACACATGTGTATAGTTAGAAGGACTGTATTATGTTAGCTGTTGTGCTCCAACTAAATGGAGTTTTGAGGAATTCGAACGAAACGTCTGATACTCATCACAGGAGATTTTAATGATTGGTCAAGATCATAGGGTATCCAGCGCATAACCCCAAGTTGACGAAACAATGACAGTATTAGTCCTGCTTAGCATACCGGTGGTCTATACATTTGACAGCGAAAGAGGGCAATCAATAATTGCTCTTGCTTTCGCAGATTGCGTCACAGTGAACCGCACAAAATGCAGGGTGGATGAAAGCATGTGTTTCACGACTGCCACTACTTCTAAAGAAATGGAAAGATACTGCATTTAACATCGAGAACTTTCTCGCGATATGGAATAATGCACATGTTACCAGCACGGCGGGCGAATAATGGCGGAACAGATAGCCAAATAAATCGTAGACGTAGATGTGATGGTGGACCGTGAAAATAACAATATGCGGAAAGTTTGTGTAAAAACGCGAATAAAATCGCAAAGAGCGCGGAAACGTCCATCATGGGGTGAGCTACGCCATGAATACCAGGAACGCCATTACGAACTGAAAAGAGCAATTCAGCCAGGCAAAAATCGCTGATTGAAAACAATGCGAGATAACGCAGGCAGTGATCCATGGGGCTTAGCCTACAGAACTCTCATGAAAAAGATAAAAGTTCCGCGGGACGTGAAAGTAGTGATTGAGCTTTTTCTCTAACAGGAAGAAATAAAGGGGTAGCATAATATGTGGACTACCAAGTTACACCGGACGAAGTTTAAAACACCCTAAATCGCATAAAAGGCGAAAAAGCTCCTGCACCAGATACCGTACCCAATATCCCTTTTAAGACAGCAGGGCAGGCAAACCCTAATATGTTTGCGAAAACATACAAAACATGTATATACGCTATATCTACAGTAGATGCAATCAGAATGGTGACAAACATTGCACGCGAAGCCATCAGCGTATGACGCACTCGAATGGAGTATTGCGCAGTCATCACACTAGACGTCAAAAATGCGTTCAACTATATGAGGTGGCCCAAAATACTGCAGTCCCTTACAAAACTCCATGTTCCTGGGTACCTGATGCGCATAATTAATACCTATTGTAGCGGCAGAATGCTGCAATAAGATACAGAAGACGGATTAAAAACGTACAAAAACGTAAATTTCCGGTGGCGTTTCACAAGGATCAATCCTAAGACGTACACTGTGGAATGCTATGTACAATGGAGTTCTAAAGATGCAATTGTCAGACAAAGCAATATTGGTAGGGTATTCCGATGACATTGCGCTAATAGTGAAAGATAAGAGGTTAGATAATTTGCAGGAGAAATGTAATGATGCAGCAGTAAGAGTACAACTTTGGCTATGGCAGAGGCAATTAAGTACCTGGGTGACTTGGTTGAAGCACGATTCAGCTTTAAATTGCATTTAACTACAGTGAGCTTCGAAGCGTGTACAGTGAGCGGAGCGCTCACAAGAATTTTGCCAAATACCGGGGGTGCACAAGGTGCAAGAAGACGCCTCCTGTCAAAGATGATGGACTCTGTAGTTTTCTATGCTGCTCCCATTTGCGTGGGAGCTAAGCCACCTAACGTAAGACACGTAGCACAGGTGTTACGACGAAATACACTAAGAGTCGCTTTCGTATTCAGGACCGTCTCTGACGACTCGATTTACGTTATCGCCGGAAGACTCCCTATGGATATACATGCGCAAGTCATCTCTGTGATAGTTGATTTTAATCTAACGCAGTTTATCAGCGGACATGGATGCTTTCGACCATATCTTCCACGTTTTCGGCTCGCAGACAACCCCTACTGCCCACACTGCTCCGACGCAATCGAATATACAGGGAAAGTCATCTTTCAATGTGATCGTTTTCGAGACGAGCGTCAAGCACTGGAGGTGTTACTTAGCCTCCCGTTGCAGGTGAACAATCTGATACCAGCCATGTGCGCATCAATCAATAACGGGAATACTGTCCAATTATATTCAGCAAAAGTAGAATTATACAATGCATTCCTTGTCATTGCCGCCCCGTTCCTTTTTTTTCATTTGAAGGATATTGGAGCTTTGTAAGGGAAAACTAAAGTGCCCACAATGAAATATGGAACAGGATGGCTATATGAAAGAGGATAGCTATACAAAAATACGAAGCATTTAGAATATACCAAAGTAAATTTTATTAAACTTCACACTTCATTTGTCGTGTTTCTCGTGACCTCAATATTGTAACAAAACAAGAAACTTGGCGAACCGACTAGCAATTGCGGCAATACCGCGCGAATGAAATACTAAAACAAAAAAATGAATTCGTTATTAAGCACATGTGCATATATAAGCAGAGGTGCATGCACATAGGGTATTCAATTTTAAGTTAAGCGTGTGAACGAAAAGTAAAGCAGTAAAGTGATCCAATAAAAGAAACAAGTTATGTCGTCGTTAATTTGCGACTTTTATTTGGCGATCCAGTGATCGAACTCTCAGGACTTATTGTGAAACATTTTGATTCCAAAAAACTCAAGGCTTTCGCCCCACTCAATCTGACAACAATTTCGCTACTACCCAACTGGTTACAGCTGTAACCCTAATTTTAATTACGACTCCCACCGTCTTCTACTAGCGGTGAATTCTGTACGTGTAACATTTGATGTAGGTAATAAATTTCATTTATTATCTTCGGCCACGCAAACATAATCGAAAACGAGCTCTTAAACGAGGCCGCTAAATTTGCTTGTAATAGACTAATTCTTTAAGAACGAAACCTTAATGACAATGACATATAGCTTCTCATCAAGAAACACTGCTTCCAATTAACTACATCTAACATCGTCTTGGGGTACCGAAGTATAAATCACATCAACCTGAGTGTCAGAATTCCATTAAAATCATGTTATGCCAGCGTGATAACTAATTGGCTTATTCACAAACTTTTGTTAACTAACACTGAATCGCTCTCTTCCTGTATTTATTCAAACAGATAAAGACTGGCATATTTGTCAAATTACATTTCAAAATTAGCGAATCATGCAAAAACGAAACTTGATAAACTGAACTTTGAGTGTTTTCTTGAATAATTTTTCCACGAAAAAAGTAAAAATAAAATTGTTGGATCATCTCCATGGTAGAAATCAGGATCATTAGGGCTAATATGGGTAATATGAACATAACTAAGAGGATTCATAGGAGTACTCCACAGGGGGGAGTAAAATCTCCACTATTTTGGTTATGTGTGATTAGTAAAATCTTAATACAACTCAATAGATGTGGGGTAAAAGTGATGGCGTACGCTGATGGTATTGTGCGTATGACATCAGGACCCTGTCCTAATACCATCAGTGCGATCACTCAAAGGGCCTTAAGCAAGCTTGCCTACTAGCTGCCTAGGATAAAACACACGTACAACAGAACTTATGCTATATACCACCAGATAAAAGTTACCACCTTTCTCCTTTTTCTTGATTGGCGCGATAACAGTTTAAGCGATTTTAGCCAAGTTTAACAAAAGCCGCCAATTCGACACACCAAGTGAAGCCAAGTCCTTCCCCACCTGATCTTTCAAATGCGCAGGAGGCCTTTTTTCCCCTGCTACCAAAAGCTGTTACCGCATCGAATACTTTCAGAGCCGGAGCGTTTGTATCCATCCGGGCAACATGACCCAGCCAACGTAGCCGCTAGGTCTTTATTCGCTACTCTCTATTTGGCATCGTAAAAGTCATACTCCATCGCTAACGTGCAAAGGTTTACAAATATTCCGCAGAATCATTTTCTCAAATACTCCAAGCGGCGCTTCATAGTATGTTGCCTTCGTCCACGCTTCTGCGCCATACGTCAAGGCGGACATGATGAGAGCCTTGTAGAGTGTTAAGTTTGTTCGTCGAGAGAGGACTTTACTACTCATTAGCCTAATTAGTCCAAGGTAGTACTTGATGGCAAGAGAGATTCTACCTTGGATTTCCAGACTGACATTGTTATCGGTGTTAGTGCTGGTTTCTAAATAAACGAAGTCTTTTACAACCTGGAAATCATAGCTGTCAACAGTGACGTGGGTGCCGGTACGGGAATGAGTCGACTCTTTGTTTGATGACAGGAGGTACTTCGTTTTGTCTTCGTTCACCACCAGACCCATTCGCTTTTCTCCTTTATGCAGCATGGAAAAGGCAGAACTAATAGCGCGGTTGTTAAGGGTGATAATGTCAATATCATCGGCATACCCCAACAGTTGTACGCTCTTATAAAAAATTCACGATCTTTTCCAACATCAGGTTAAAGAAGTCACACGACAGCGAGTCACCCTGTTTGAAACCTCGGTTGGTCTCTAAGGGCTCAGAAAAGTTCTTCCAAATTCTGATGGTACTGCTGGTATTGAGACACGTCATTTGGCATAGCTGTATTAGTTTTTCGGGGATACCAAATTCAGACATCGCGGCATAAAGGTAACTCCTTTTCGTACTGTCGAATGCAAGAGCGGAACGACAGTCCCGTGGTGAATGGTTGGAATATTGGGATCCTTACATTCTCTGTAGCTTTCGCAGTTGTCACTGTTTACCAGGATTGAGATGTGTTCCCTCCATAATTCAAGGACACCCAGTCACCAGATCGCCGTCTTTGTTCTTAGAGCAAATCACCCCGGTCTTGAAACTTTGTGGAAGCCGCCGAACTTTCTAGTAGAATTTTTAGCCGTTTTCTCTGTTGACCCGTATCTTTATCTCCTCGCACTCCGGCCTCTCTTTTCTTCATTCTGATAGTACGTCCCTTTTACTTTTTGTACTCCCGGTAGCGAACCCGCATGGTTTATGGGGCGCCTGATCGCAGGGTGCCCTATAGGCAGCATCCTTTCTTTCCATGGCAGTACGACGTTCCTCGTCGTACCAATTGTGTTTTCGGACTCGCCGAAATTGGATTTCTTCTACGATGTTGGGTCCTCGAAAGGTACGTACATCTAAAACACTAGAATCGTGTCTTCTATCTGTCGCTGCTTGATCGATTTTTTCGTGTTTTTTGATTGGGCGACAACCACGTATCATGGAGTATATTTTTATGCTGGAATCTTGTGCTGCAGACTACCATGTTACGAGCCCCGGTGAAGTCTATCAGCCTTTGTCTGCTATCGGATGGTTCGTTGGCAGGCTGACTTTTCTGACTGCGGGACCGAAAGTTCCTGCTTTCCCACCCTGGCATTGAAGTTGGCAAACATGATTGTTATGTCATCGCGGAGGCAGTGTTCATAGAAGCAATGTTTGGTCACATCGTCCTTCTCTTCCGTCGGGGCGTGGGCGCAAATGAGCGAGATGTTGAAAATCTTTGATGCCGATTATTGCGAGATGCTCGTCTCCTGGAGTGAATCAAAGTACTTGGCGACAAAGTCCTCTCCCGCTATAAGTCCAACACCGAATTTGGGCTAAAGAAGCCCAGTAGCTGTAGTAGATGTCACAAGGTCCAATGCTCTTCTTGTTTTGTACCGTCCTTCGCATCTCTTGAATGCCACTGAAGTCAGCCTGTGTTCTTACGAGAACATCAACTAGCCGGGCAGAGGAACCTTCACCATTAAGGGACCGGACATTCCAAGTGCTTCCCTTATATCATAGTCCAATTTTTACCCTACCATTTTTTAATGGATAAACTTTCTCACTTTCACTCAGTATAAAGTACTTAAGGGTAATTCGGGACTCTAAACCTTGTTGGAAATTAAACTCTAACGGGTAAGAAAAGCAGAAGTTGCTTTATATGCCTGTATGCTAGGAAGAAGGTGAGATCTTCAATCTAAGTAAAAATTATGGTTGTATAAAGCGGTTATGCGACCAATTTTGTCCCATGGATCGGTAGTTTGGTGGAAAGCTCCAGGGAGAGATTAAAAAATAGGATTACGTGACAGAATACGAAGATCAGTCTGTGCAATAATGACCGGTACAATCAGATCATGTCCTGCGGAAGCTCTTATTACACTGACATACGTTCTTCCGGTAGATCAACATATCAATATCCTTTCGACGGTTGTTAACTTTGCCGCGGTGAAAGAGCTTAAGTAAAGTCAATGAACCAAGGAGATAAGCCATCTCAGGTTCAACCATGGTGGATAGGTTCTTGGAGAAATTCCGAAAATTAAAAGGCAACCAATTCTTAAGTCAAGGTTAGTTGGAATCGTGTTGAATGGTTCTGGAAAATAAAACACGCGCATCGCTTATAGAGCTGCCTTCTTGAATACCTGGCTGCCTTTGAGATTAACTGTAGCCATACCGCGGTATAGGAGGACACCATTATTTCCCTTTGTAATCTTATGTTGTGGAACTTGACGTAAGTTAGGCAAAACAGCCGTAAGAAACAGATAATGTCAAATGAAACAGAAAAAACAGATAATTTTAAATTCGTACCGCGCTACTACACAATACCGTCTTCAGAAGAGGACAACCTGCTGGTTTCCAGCCAAGATACGGCTAATTCAGTAAAGAGTAAAGGAAGTACCAGCACTAGCTTACAAAAAATACAACAACAACCAATCTAACGAAAAACAAAGCAAAAGCCATTGGACGATACTCAGACAGAGAGCCTGGTCGTGAAAAAACCAAAGTCAGAGGGTCTCATTATGAAGTCTCGATATACGAAGACACTGTTCATTTTAAGCAAGGTAGTCATAAATGAACTCGCTGAAGCAGTTTATGAGCGCGACGCAGCTGACAAAAATAAATATCAACAGGTAGTGAAAGAATATGATTATGAATATGAATATTTTAGCGATGCGACGAAACGAAGGAGATCACATGTCGCGATCGATCAAGCACCAAGGTGTCCAACAGCATCAAGTATCAGCAAAGTAACCATTTAACGAGGTGGTTAAGGTTATCCTTAATCCTTCATCTTTATTGGACTATTTATCCTCGTTGCACTAATTGATGAGAACGCCAACGACGGCAGAGTAGTCCTGAAAAAATTGGGGCAGGTGGAGGCCAAACTATCCCATATCGTGCTAGACAAGCATACAGTTGGAGCAAAGGGCGGTGCTTTCCCTTACTTCTTTTCTGCAGGAATACTTCGAGGTTTTAGGGTAATCACGTGCGATGACGCCTGGCCAAGATTGCGCTCGAAAAGTGCGCAAGTGTGCCAGCTACGTAGCTGAGATCAGCAACGCACTAGAAGGCTTAAAGCTGAAGCTTATTCCGGCTAAGGACATACCTTGCCCTCCTCGTGCTCGGAATTGGGTACCGGTGATGGACGTGGTTGACAACAACATAGAACGGGAAAGCTAAAAAAGCCCGATCTAGCTGTTATAAGGAGAAACCCGATGCCCAAAGCGTACAGGTTGATCTGCAGCATTCGAAGTTTGTTGCAGAGAACTTGGATGTTCTCTTCCGGGAGGGAGACCTCGATATCTGATTCATACAGGGACCCTCCGACGCAAACGCAATACATGAGCTTTTGGGCAGTTCGGAGTCGAATCATAGAGATGAGTGACTGTTCGATTTTATAATAAACACTAATATAGACATATGTCACGTGGGGACCACTCCAATCTTCACTTTACCGAGTTCGAAAAACTTCCCAGGCTGGGCAGATGTTACCTTATGTATTGTACAAACCAAAACTCCCAAATAGTCAGAAGCTGGTGGGTATCCGACTAGAAATCCTTTCCAAACCATAGGTGGATTCTCTTCGATATCGATCTGAAGATTGAGAAACCGACCCCTTATATATGCTGAGGCATATTCCAAAAATCTGGAGAAGGGTTATGGTGATTTTTACCCCCAAAGCTGGTATATGCGGTCTTGATACAGGGAAAGACTTCAGGCCCATCAAACTATCTTCAAAACTCTTGAACGATTGCTCGATGCATATCTTAGAGAGAAGATTACAAACACTACAATTTCAACACCATAACATGCCTTTCTCAAAGGAAAATCTGCAGATACAGCTCTACGCGAGGTTGTAGGTACAATCGAGAGAAACATAGAATACAAACAATACTCACTTGTCGCCTTTCTCGACAAAGAGGGTGTCTTTAACAACGTTAGCACAAGCTCCATTACAGAAGCTCTTAATATTATACGTTAGGCAAGGACATATGTCTCAACGATTTGATATACAACATGCTTAAACCTACAGTAATTACAGGAGAGATGGGCAGTAGCACAGCCAAAAACTCTCTCAACAGAGGATCTCCCCTTTGCTGTGGTTATTATATGCCAAAAATATACTTTCTAAGTTCGACCGAGAGGGAATTGAAGCAGTGGCGTTTGCAGATGACATAGTGATAATAAAATCGGAATGTTTCCAACAATAACCAGCGAGGTTATGGAAGGAGCTTTGGGATTACTCGGCAATTGCGCCACAGACTGCGGTTTAAGGGCAAACCGGAGCAAAACATAACTGATGCTGTTCACTAAGAAACCCAAGATACCAGACTTTAATCGCTCAAAATCAAACGGAGTTAGTCTTACGCTAGACCGCCAAGCAAAATACTTAGGTGTTATCTTTGATCCCAAAGTCAGCTGGAGACCCAATGTAGAATACAGGGTGAAGAAAGCTAATATAGCATTTTACATGTGTAATAGGATGTTGGGTAAAAAATGGGGTCTTTAACCAAAGTTATCCAATCAGTCCTACATAGCCATTGAAAGACGGATAGTAACATACGCAGCCCTGGTCTGGGCCAAACCAAGCTAAATACAACACAAAGATCCGCATGTAGCTTAACCACAGTTCTCACTAGACTTACACATAAAAGCAATCGCCACAAGCAGCACGGTAAGACTCAGAGATATAGGAAGCTGGACAACAAGATTAAACGGTCAAAGCAAGGCGTTCCTACAGGGACAATCACTGTACGTTTTCCACCTAGAGGGAAAGTGATAGATTCGATTTCGAAATCCACACTGATGGTTCTAAGACGAACTGTAGTGTGGAAGATGGCCACTATTCAGAACCGCTCACTTTATCCAAAGCAATTCGACTTCCTGGCTATGCCTGCGTATTCCAGGCAGAGCTATTAGTAACAGGGAAGCCTGCAAATCACTGAAACACTACAAAGAAATTGGTGCAAGAGGAGCTAGTTCGACCGCTACGCAGCTATCAAGGCCCTAGATCCCAATTATATTTCATCCAAACTAGTTTTACAGTGTAAAGTGATCCCAATTCTATTTCATCCAAACTAGTTTTACAGTGTGTTCGCGATCACAGCTAGCAAGAAAGAGGCGGTGGCAGTTGCTACCCCATTCAATACATTAAAAACATCCACTGCGTCACACTACTATGCTCCAGCCGAAAGAAGGTGGAAGCAATTAATTACATGTACTATAACAAGAAAAACATAGCCATTGTACAACATCCAGAGGACGAATTACCTGTTAGGATGCTTTCGCTCAAACATTTCACGTATTACTGCAACCCTTACTGGTCACTGGTAGGTAGATAGACTCAACTTTCTTTTCAATCTCATCTGCAAAAACTGTCAGGCGGAAGGGTGAAAGACAGTCTTTTCTACTATTTATACCAATGACCAGGTTTATCCAGAACAAAACTTCGCTCTTTCGGTGAACCTTTCCTATAGCAAATTAATGAAAACTTTAACATAGAGATAAAAAATTTAATGTTATATCTGAATCTCACGAAATGGATCAGACTCAAACAAAGAAAAAAAAACACAAGTCATAAACCACTTCAACAACTACAACATATCAAGAAGATGGCAAAGATGTGTGCATTTAGGTTGAATCCTTGAGTAAGTAATAAGGTAAAGTCACAATCACTCAAGTTTTTGCTGAAAACAGTGACCGACATACGCAGTCATTCACCGCAGCCCCTAACGAGCACAAAACTGAGCAAAACTCATCCCGTAGAGAATAACTGCGTTCTTTTAGTTACATATTTACACAATACATCGGTTTGTGTGTGTATGTGTTTGGTTGTATGTACACAATGTTGCATTGATATACTGTGAGCGTCAAAATAAAGTGTACAAAGCATTTTGTTATAATATGGATTTTATTTCAGTCTTTTATAACAAAACAAGGTATTTTAATTTCATGTTTTTTAAATTACAATTTGATTCTCTACTAATTACTAGAAAACAACAAAAAAATAAATCACAACAACAAAAGTTATAAGACAAAAACAAAATTTAGTGCATATTTTACGCGTCAAAATAAAGTGTACAGCGTACATCAGTAGCATTTTAGCGATGTTGTACGGTAAAAAATACCGTTGTATTTGATTGCTTACTTCCTTTTTCGATGCATTGAAACTTTTTTCATATTGTATTTTAATTGGTTGCGATCGGCAGAGTGAAAAGTTTTTGTCTACAGTAAATTAAACTCTATTATTTATTTTTTTTAATAATGGGTAAACAAACTTCGACTGATGTTAGAGAGCTGGTACTAAAGTTTCGCAATGAAGGTAAAACCTTTCGTGAAATTGGCTCTATTGTCAACAGAAGCCATAATACTGTGAAAAAAATAGTTGAAAAATACAAAAAGTTCGGCAAAGTAGAAAATCGCCCAGGTGCAGGCCGTCCAAAAATTTTGAATGAGACTGAAGCCAGGTCTATAGTGCGTGATGTGAAGAAAAATCCCCTTAAAAGTGTGGTCAAAATATCACTAGAAGTTTCAACTGCATCAGATACTAGCGTAAGTGCCAGTACAATACGTCGAGCGTTGCACGCAAATGGGTTACATGGTCGTCTCCCACGAAAAAATGCCGCTAATATCGACAGTTAATCAAAAAAAAAGTCTTGATTATGCAAAAAAATACGAAAATCGGGATGTTTCTTTCTGGAACAATGTCCTGTTTAGCGATGAAAGTAAGTTCGAGGTATTTGGGCAGAAAAAAACGGTTAAAGTCTGGAGAACCAAAAATAAAGAGTATGCCGACCAAAATTTGATAACCTCAGTTAAGCACAGGGGGGGTTCGGTGATGTTGTGGGGATGTGTGGCGGCAAGCGGAGTTGGCAATGTTGTTTTTATTGAAAGTACCATGAACAAAACAGATTATCTGAAAATTTTACAAAATAATTTACTAACCAGTGTGCAGAAATTAGACTTGCAGGGATCTTGGATCTTTCAACAAGATAATGATCCCAAGCACACAGCAAAAATAGTAAAAGAATGGCTCCTTTATCGTACTCCTAAGAAATTGGATCATCCTCCAGAGTCACCGGACTTAAACCCTATTGAACATTTGTGGGAGCATTTAGACCACCAAATCCGGAAGAGGACAATCACCAATATGGATATGCTGAATCTCGCTATAAAGGAAGAGTGGGATAAAATTTCATCTGACGTGACAAAAAAACTAGTTGAGTCGATGCCCCGAATACTGTCTTCCGTTATCAAAGCAAAAGGGAAATCAAAAAAATACTAAATCCATACCATTTTTGTAAAATATATCTCTGTACACCATATTTTGAGGCGTAAAATAAGCACTAAATTTTGTTTTTGTCTTACATTTTTTGTTGTTGTAATTTATTTTTTTGTTGTTTTCTAGTAATTAGTAGAGAATTAAATAGTTATTTAAAAAACATGTAATTAAAATATATTGTTTTGTTGTAAAAGACTGAAATAAAATCCATATTATAACAAAATGCTTTGTACACTTTATTTTGACGCTCACAGTATTTGCTTACACACTTTTTCACACATCCTCGTTATCAGTTACAATTTTTCATTGTTTAATAAACCAAAGCCAAAAACTAGCAAATGCAAATAGTTTATTTATCTCTAATTAACATTATTCAACAGTGTTTTTAAGTTATTTTAAGAAAAATTATAATTTTTCTAAATTTATTTTGTAACCGATTTCGAAATGTACTGCTTGGCAACACTATGTGGTGAGAGAGCAATCAGCTGACAGGGTTCTACGGGAATTTTCAAAAATCGTGAAATAAAATCGGCGATACTACGATACGGAAGGCAGGAATTTTCCATTTACATGGGGTTCTCCATAGTTTGATCGAAACAGCTGATGGGGGACTGCGTTTACGTCGGTCACTGCTTTCAGCATTTGGCAAACGAGCATATTGATGGGATCCGTCGGATAAAAAGAAGAGGAAGGGCGAGCCGTTGTAACAAGTTCTACACGAAGTACATGCAACTGCGCCGATTTGTTTTTAGCTGGGCATAAACGGAACAAATCCAAACAATCGGTTGAAATTTCAAAAGATTGATGCTTAAAACAGTGACCGACGTACGCAGTCCCTTACCGCAGCCCATAACGAGCACAAAACTGAGCAAAACTCATCCCGTAGAGAACAACTGCGTTCTTTTAGAAATGTACCACTTGGCAACACTGTGTGGTGAGAGAGCAATCAGCTGACAGGGTTCTACGGGAGTTTTCAAAAATCGTGAAATAAAATCGGCGATACTACGATACGATACGGAAGGAAGGAATTTTTTATTGGCATGGGGTTCTCATTAGTTTGATCGGAACAGCTGACAGGGGACTGCGTTTACGTCGGTCACTGTTTTCAGCATGATGCGTGTGTGGCGCTGTTGGCAAACCGAACTAAAATGTTTGTCAACTTGCAATCGGTTGCGTGTGTGTGGCGAAGTTGACGATTTTCCCTTCGGGATTTGCTATCGGGCGCGTGAGACCCAAAGTTCACGATTTTTCTCCCCTCTTTTGAAATTTTGAGGTGTGCACATGAGCGGACAAATGGCAACATTATGCAACATATTTATTGAGGCATGTACATAGTCTTAGCTACTAGTGCCTTTCGTAATGAAATAACTATAATTATACGGAGATATAATTGTATGAATACATATATATAGTACTTTTGTAAATATAATTATTCGGCCACTGTAGCCGAGTGGGTTGGGGCGTGACTACCATTCGGAGTTCAGAGAGAGAACGACGGTTCGAATCTCGGGGAAACTCCAAAATTAAGAAAAACATTTTTCTAGTAGCGGTCGCCCCTCGGCAGGCAATGGCAAACCTCCGAGTGTATTTTTGCCATGAACAAAATCTCCTTAGACTTCTGCTTGAAAGATACTGCAGTAATCAGGCAGATTTAGCTGCTAGACATTCTGCCGCCAGTCAATCGGGGACAGGTTCAGTAATCTATCAAGCGCTGCCATTGAAGTAGTCCTCATGGCCCCTGTAGTGCAAAGGGCACCAAGGCGTTGAATACTTTCCATAGGTATTTTGTATGTTGTTTTCCTTAGCATTGTCCATCACATTAAAGCACCGTAGAGTAATATTGGCTTTACTATAGCTGAATAGCACCAGTACATTATAGAAGGAGATACACCCCATGTAGCTCCCAGCATCCTTTTACATGCATATAGTGCGTTACTGGCCTTTTTCTTCATCTTTAATTTTATATTTATTTCTATTGTACATTTGTGGTTTCATTTGTTCTAATTAGCTAGTAAAATAACTTAAATTTGCAATATGAAATACGTTATCATAATCTTTGTATAGTAAAACATAATCTTCCCTAGATATCAATGCTGAAAACCACCAATCTCATTCCGCAAATATCAAGATTTAATATTATCCCTGATAATTACTCTGTCGCGTTTCTGAATAATTATTTTATTTCCCTTATCTTCCTTTACATGTAGTCTCCTATATTTCGGTTTTGATTAATTCCTTTCACCTATAATATTCACATATACTGTCTGACATGGAGTATAATTTTTTTCTTTTCGTTTTTTATTATGTAAAGTAGAATGGGGTAAGATAGGTATGGGGGCACAATAGGTAGGTGAGGTTTTCGTCGCACTGTTTTTGCAGAGGTCACTCGTCTTATGTGAATTGAATACGTGGTGGGGAACAACGTTCGCGACTGTCATTTCGGCCGTCACCATTGATTAGTTATCCTAGTTCTGGCGTCGTTTAGTTTTTTGTGAGCTTTTCTCCGACATAGCATTTTTTTTATTCTACGGTGCAGTGCGTTTAATGTATGTAAATATTTGTCAGGTGAGTTTTATTTTACGTAGAAAATAATGCTGAACACGAATAATGTGTTAGTTTTTTGATATTTTTGTTTTTATAAAAAATATCGACACTAACATAAAACATGTGCTTGGGGGCACTATAGGTCAGCCGTCTGGGGGCATTATAGGTCACTACTTTTAATTGAATAAAATAAATTTTAATTGTTTTTGCAGCAAAATGGTGCGTAGTTATGTGCGAAAAACGCCAAAACGAAGTGAAGAGGACGTAAAAAACGCAATCGCGGCAGTCCGAGATGGCGCTAGTGTTCGATCAGCCTCTAAACAATTTAAAATTCCGTTCGAAACATTACGTGCTTGCGTGATGAATTAATGAGAAATTCCTAACTTTTATAACATGTGCAGTGCTCATACTCTATAAATAAAAGTTAAAACATTAATTTCCAAGCCATGTACATTGTTCTTTTCCCCTCACATATAGTGACCTATCGTGCCCCCCGATTTTGAAAATATCGAAAAAAGGTACCTTTGTCTTATTTAATGCAGGTTCCAAAATATTTAGCCAAACATAAGTCAGTATAACCAAACTGTTAGCAGATAAATAACCTTTCAAAATCTTGCTTATTTTTCAAAATCAATGCAAAAACACCGTAGCAAGAGCTCTCCAAAAAAAATGACCTATCTTACCCCATTCTACTCTACCTTAATCATAGCTTCCTGTGCCGATTTTAATTTATCCGTCTTCAAAGGCAAATCCATGTCGGTGTTTTTATGTGTTTCCTTTATTCCTTTATTCAATTCAATTATTCAAGTTCACCAATATTTTCAATATGTAAAATTGCTGGAATGATCTTCAGCGGGAGCTTTAGATGTTTCCCCCTACAAATTTAATTCTTTATTTACTATTTTATGCTTGTATGGCTCATCAGCTGGCGTCAAAGGATAATATTGTCCCATGATAACTTTTGTATTTCTTTGAATTTTCATTTTTTCTTTTTGTATTGCCGGTATTACCTTCGGCGGGCGTTTTAGGACTTCAGTGTCCCAAAGGTTTTAGTGTCTTTCTTGGTTTTTCCATACAACCATCTCATAGTGATTTAAAAAACGTAATTTTTCCGAATATTCGTTCCCGTAATTAATAACTCTATTTCCATATCTAATCTTCCTCATGAAGTCACTTTCCAAAGTATCTACTTCATAAAATCTTTCCATACATCCCAGTAGATGTGCATTATGAAACAAATCAATGACGGTCGAACTATGAATAGTCCTTACCCTCTTCTTAATTGCTAATGCCTGTCCATTTTCATACCCTCTCTTTCTAATATAACAACTAGTAGTGCCAGTATCTCTTAGTACCCTTATTACTCTTCCGGTTTGCAGAATTGTCCGGAATATGTGGGGCAGGTAGAAGTTTGACCTAAAAAATGATTCTCCCTAATATTATTGAGTTTTTGAGCCTTGCTGGTGGTTGTCCACTAAAGCTCGTAATATCCTTTCTTTTTAATGGCGGACCAAACCTATTTCTGGAGAAAGCAGTATTCTGTTGTTATCTTGCAAACATCTCTCGTTGTATCAGCTGAGTATTGCCAGATGAAGTATCCATGTGTTCTGGTTTTGGAAAATTTGAGCTCGTATTCTGTCTCACTTTTGGATATCTGAAATTATTGTGGAAATGATTTCCCGTTGCCTCTTGGTTATTACTCGTATACCTTAAATTATTTTGAAACACCTTTTGTTTATCACTTCTAGATATATTTCTCTGGTTCCGAACTTTGGTAAAGTGCAATGCAAACTCCGATCGTACTTGACTTGACTGAAGCTCTTTAGCTAAAGCGGCTTTCTGTTTCTCTTACTGCTGTTTCACTACCGTTGCCTTTTCTCAGTGCTTTGTGGCTTTCCGAGAATTTCCTTTCTTTTCTAATAAAAACTTTAACTGATTTTTTCCGGCTTCTGTTGTATTACTTGACTGCTACCACAAATTTAATGGCAAAATCGGCCGGCTCAGCAAATTTTCTTCGTTCGACTTTTGCTTTGCCTTTGTAAAAATTTTACGTTATGTTATAATTTTCGCACAATTCGTGTGCTAGTCCATATTTTTTCTCGAACAATGTGTTGTTTTCTTTTTTTTCGCCCGATGCGTGGCATACTTATTATTAGCCGAAAGAAGGTGGAAGCAATTAATTACATGTACTATAACAAGAAAAACATAGCCATTGTACAACATCCAGAGGACGAATTACCTATTAGGATGCTTTCGCTCAAACATTTCACGTATTACTGAAACCCTTACTGGTCACTGGTAGGTAGATAGACTCAACCTTCCTTTCAATCTCATCTGCAAAAACTGTCAGGCGGAAGGGTGAAAGACAGTCTTTTCTACTATTTATGCCAATGACCAGGTTTATCCAGAACAAAACTTCGCTCTTTCGGTGAAGCATTCCTGTAGCAAATTAATGAAAACTTTGACATAGAGATAAAAAATTGAATGTTACAATATATCTGAGTCTCACGAAATGGATCTGACTCAAACAAAGAAAAAGAAACAAGTCATCACACAAGAACAGTTGTAATAAAACGGCGTTATTTCAGTAGAACTACTCAACCACTTCAACAACTACAACATATCAAGAAGATGGCAAAGATGTGTACATTTAGGTTGAATCCTTGAGTAAGTGATAAGATAGAGTCACAATCACTCAATTTTTTGCGGAAAACAGTAACCGACGTACGCAGTCATTTACCGCAGCCCCTAACGAGCACACAACTCAGCAAAACTCATCCCGTAGAGAATAACTGCGTTCTTTTAGTTACATATTTACCCAATACATCGGTTTGTGTGTGTATGTGTTTGGTTGTATGTACACAATGTTGCATTGATATACTGTGAGCGTCAAAATAAAGTGTACAAAGCATTTTGTTATAATATGGATTTTATTTCAGTCTTTTATAATAAAACAAGATATTTTAATTTCATGTTTTTTAAATTACAATTTGATTCTCTACTAATCACTAGAAAACAACAAAAAAATAAATCACAACAACAAAAGTTATAAGACAAAAACAAAATTTAGTGCATATTTTACGCGTCAAAATAAAGTGTACAGCGTACATCAGTAGCATTTTAGCGATGTTGTACGGTAAAAAATACCGTTGTATTTGATTGCTTACTTCCTTTTTCGATGCATTGAAACTTTTTTCATATTGTATTTTAATTGGTTGCGATCGGCAGAGTGAAAAGTTTTTGTCTACAGTAAATTAAATTCTATTATTTATTTTTTTTAATAATGGGTAAACAAACTTCGACTGATGTTAGAGAACTGGTACTAAAGTTTCGCAATGAAGGTAAAACCTTTCGTGAAATTGGCTCTATTGTCAACAGAAGCCATAATACTGTGAAAAAAATAGTTGAAAAATACAAAAAGTTCGGCAAAGTAGAAAATCGCCCAGGTGCAGGCCGTCCAAAAATTTTGAATGAGACTGAAGCCAGGTCTATAGTGCGTGATGTGAAGAAAAATCCCCTTAAAAGTGTGGTCAAAATATCACTAGAAGTTTCAACTGCATCAGATACTAGCGTAAGTGCCAGTACAATACGTCGAGCGTTGCACGCAAATGGGTTACATGGTCGTCTCCCACGAAAAAATGCCGCTAATATCGACAGTTAATCAAAAAAAAAGTCTTGATTATGCAAAAAAATACGAAAATCGGGATGTTTCTTTCTGGAACAATGTCCTGTTTAGCGATGAAAGTAAGTTCGAGGTATTTGGGCAGAAAAAAACGGTTAAAGTCTGGAGAACCAAAAATAAAGAGTATGCCGACCAAAATTTGATAACCTCAGTTAAGCACAGGGGGGGTTCGGTGATGTTGTGGGGATGTGTGGCGGCAAGCGGAGTTGGCAATGTTGTTTTTATTGAAAGTACCATGAACAAAACAGATTATCTGAAAATTTTACAAAATAATTTACTAACCAGTGTGCAGAAATTAGACTTGCAGGGATCTTGGATCTTTCAACAAGATAATGATCCCAAGCACACAGCAAAAATAGTAAAAGAATGGCTCCTTTATCGTACTCCTAAGAAATTGGATCATCCTCCAGAGTCACCGGACTTAAACCCTATTGAACATTTGTGGGAGCATTTAGACCACCAAATCCGGAAGAGGACAATCACCAATATGGATATGCTGAATCTCGCTATAAAGGAAGAGTGGGATAAAATTTCATCTGACGTGACAAAAAAACTAGTTGAGTCGATGCCCCGAATACTGTCTTCCGTTATCAAAGCAAAAGGGAAATCAAAAAAATACTAAATCCATACCATTTTTGTAAAATATATCTCTGTACACCATATTTTGAGGCGTAAAATAAGCACTAAATTTTGTTTTTGTCTTACATTTTTTGTTGTTGTAATTTATTTTTTTGTTGTTTTCTAGTAATTAGTAGAGAATTAAATAGTTATTTAAAAAACATGTAATTAAAATATATTGTTTTGTTGTAAAAGACTGAAATAAAATCCATATTATAACAAAATGCTTTGTACACTTTATTTTGACGCTCACAGTATTTGCTTACACACTTTTTCACACATCCTCGTTATCAGTTACAATTTTTCATTGTTTAATAAACCAAAGCCAAAAACTAGCAAATGCAAATAGTTTATTTATCTCTAATTAACATTATTCAACAGTGTTTTTAAGTTATTTTAAGAAAAATTATAATTTTTCTAAATTTATTTTGTAAACGATTTCGAAATGTACTGCTTGGCAACACTGTGTGGTGAGAGAGCAATCAGGTGACAGGGTTTTACGGGAATTTTCAAAAATCGTGAAATAAAATCGGCGATACTACGATACGGAAGGCAGCAATTTTTCATTTACATGGGGTTCTCAAAAGTTTGATCAGAACAGCAGACGGGGGACTGCGTTTACGTCGGTCACTGCTTTCAGCATTTGGCAAACGAGCATATTGATGGGATCCGTCGGATAAAAAGAAGAGGAAGGGCGAGCCGTTATAACAAGTTCTACACGAAGTACATGCGACTGCGCCGATTTGTTTTTAGCTGGGCATAAACGGAACAAATCCAAACAATCGGTTGAAATTTCAAAAGATTGATGCTGAAAACAGTGACCGACGTACGCAGTCCCTTACCGCAGCCCATAACGAGCACAAAACTGAGCAAAACTCATCCCGTAGAGAACAACTGCGTTCTTTTAGAAATGTACCACTTGGCAACACTGTGTGGTGAGAGAGCAATCAGCTGACAGGGTTCTACGGGAGTTTTCAAAAATCGTGAAATAAAATCGGCGATACTACGATACGGAAAGAAAGAATTTTTTATTGACATGGGGTTCTCATTAGTTTGATCGGAACAGCTGACAGGGGACTGCGTTTACGTCGGTCACTGTTTTCAGCATGATGCGTGTGTGGCGCTGTTGGCAAACCGAACTAAAATGTTTGTCAACTTGCAATCGGTTGCGTGTGTGTGGCGAAGTTGACGATTTTCCCTTCGGGATTTGCTATCGGGCGCGTGAGACCCAAAGTTCACGATTTTTCTCCCCTCTTTTGAAATTTTGAGGTGTGCACATGAGCGGACAAATGGCAACATTATGCAACATATTTATTGAGGCTGGTACATAGTCTTATCTACTAGTGCCTTTCGTAATGAAATAAGTATAAATATACGGAGATGTAATTGTATGAATACATATATATAGTACTTATGTAAATATAATTATTCGGCCGCTGTAGCCGAATGGGTTGGGGCGTGACTACCATTCGGAATTCAGAGAGAGAACGACGGTTCGAATCTCGGGGAAACTCCAAAATTAAGAAAAACATTTTTCTAATAGCGGTCGCCCCTCGGCAGGCAATGGCAAACCTCCGAGTGTATTTCTGCCATGAACAAAATCTCCTTAGACTTCTGCTTGAAAGATACTGCAGTAATCAGTCAGATTTAGCTGCTAGACATTCTGCCGCCAGTCAATCGGGGACAGGTTCAGTAATCTTTCAAGCGCTGCCATTGAAGTAGTCCTCATGGCCCCTGTAGTGCAAAGGGCACCAAGGCGTTGAATACTTTCCATAGGTATTTTGTATGTTGTTTTCCTTAGCATGGTCCATCACATTAAAGCACCGTAGAGTAATATTGGCTTTACTATAGCTGAATAGCACCAGTACATTATAGAAGGAGATACACCCCATGTAGCTCCCAGCATCCTTTTACATGCATATAGTGCGTTACTGGCCTTTTTCTTCATCTTTAATTTTATATTTATTTCAATTGTACATTTGTTCTAATTAGCTTGTAAAATAAGTTAAATTTGCAATATCAAATACGTTATCATAATCTGTGTATAGTAAAACATAATCTTCCCTTGTGTAATCTATAGTGTCCGTCAACCCGAAAGATATCAATGCTGAAAACCACCAATCTCATTCCGCAAATATCAAGATTTAATATTATCCCTGATAATTACTCTGTCGCTATCTGAATAATTATTTTATTTCCCTTATCTTCCTTTACATGTAGTCTCCTATATTTCGGTTTTGATTCCTTTCACCTATAATATTCACATATACTGTCTGACATGGAGTATAATTTTTTTCTTTTCGTTTTTTATTATGTACCTTAATCATAGCTTCCTGTGCCGATTTTAATTTATCCGTCTTCAAAGGCAAATCCATGTCGGTGTTTTTATGTGTTTCCTTTATTCCTTTATTCAATTCAATTATTCAAGTTCACCAATATTTTCAATATGTAAATTTATTCCCCCTTTCCAAGTTTTCAACTTCGAAATCATTTACCAATAATATATTGCTGGAATGATCTTCAGCGGGAGCTTTAGATGTTTCCCCCTACAAAGTTAATTCTTTATTTACTATTTTATGCTTGTATGGCTCATCAGCTGGCGTCAAAGGATAATATTGTCCCATGATAACTTTTGTATTTCTTTGAATTTTCATTTTTTCTTTTTGTATTGCCGGTATTACCTTCGGCGGGCGTTTTAGGACTTCAGTGTCCCAAAGGTTTTAGTGTCTTTCTTGGTTTTTCCATACAACCATCTCATAGTGATTTAAAAAACGTAATTTTTCCGAATATTCGTTCCCGTAATTAATAACTCTATTTCCATATCAATCTTAGCTCTAATCTTCCTCATGAAGTCACTTTCCAAAGTATCTACTTCATAAAATCTTTCCATACATCCCAGTAGATGTGCATTATGAAACAAATCAATGACGGTCGAACTATGAATAGTCCTTACCCTCTTCTTAATTGCTAATGCCTGTCCATTTTCATACCCTCTCTTTCTAATATAACAACTAGTAGTGCCAGTATCTCTTAGTACCCTTATTACTCTTCCGGTTTGCAGAATTGTCCGGAATATGTGGGGCAGGTAGAAGTTTGACCTAAAAAATGCTTCTCCCTAATATTATTGAGTTTTTGAGCCTTGCTGGTGGTTGTCCACTAAAGCTCGTAATATCCTTTCTTTTTAATGGCGGACCAAACCTATTTCTGGAGAAAGCAGTATTCTGTTGTTATCTTGCAAACATCTCTCGTTGTATAAGCTGAGTATTGCCAGATGAAGTATCCATGGGTTCTGGTTTGGGAAAATTTGAGTTCGTATTCTGTCTCACTTTTGGATATCTGAAATTATTGTGGAAATGATTTCCCGTTGCCTCTTGGTTATTACTTGTATACCTTAAATTATTTTGAAACACCTTTTGTTTATCACTTCTAGATATATTTCTCTGGTTCCGAACTTTGGTAGAGTGCAATGCAATCTCCGATCGTACTTGATTTGACTGGAGCTCCTTAGCTAAACCGGCTTTCTGTTTCTCTTACTGCTGTTTCACTACCGTTGCCTTTTCTCAATCCTTTTTGGCTTTCCGAGAATTTCCTTTCTTTTCTAATAAAAACTTTAAATGAATTTTTTCCGGCTTCTGCTGTATTACTTGACTGCTACCACAAATTTAATGGCAAAATCGGCCGGTTCAGCAAATTTTCTTCGTCTAAGTAAGGGGTTACGTTTGACTTTTGCTTTGCCTTTGTAAAAATTTTACGTTATGTTATAATTTTCGCACAATTCGTGTGGTACTTCATATTACTTCGAACAATGTGTTGTTTTCTTTTTGTTCGCCCGATGCGTGGGATACTTATATTTTTCTTACAGACCGGATGCCCTCTCGCACAAGGTATTTGCCTACGGTTAGATAGCTCCTGGCAGGATCGCCAATTAAGTTTGTAGCACGAGCGAACGTTAGAAATTAAACACTTGCTTCCAAACTCAGACTTGAAGTGTAGTCTTTATTATTTACTTTTCTCTTTCATACAATAATTATGTTTATGCTATACTTAACAAATAATTGTTTACATTAAATATTTCACAATTCCGACACAATCGAAGATGCAGGGCAAGTCGTCTTTCAATGTGATCGTTTTCGAGATGAGCGTCAAACACTGGAGGTGTTACTTAGCCTCCCGTTGCAGGTGAACAATCTGATACCAGCCATGTGTGCATCAATCAATAACGGGAATGTTGTCCAATTATATTCGGCAAAAATAGAATTGTACAATGCATTCCTTGTCATTGCAGCCCCGTTCCTTTTTTTAATTTGAAGGATATTGGAGCCTTGTAAGGGAAAACTAAAGTGCCCACAGTGAAAGATATGTAAGAGAATGGCTATACAAAAATACGAAACATTTAGAATATACCAAAGTAAATTCTTTTAAACTTCACACATCATTTGTCGTGTTTCTCGTGACCTCAATATTGTAACAAAACAAGAAACTTGGCGAACCGACTAGCAATTGCGGCAATACCGCGCGAATGAAATACTAAAACAAAAAAATGAATTCGTTATTAAGCACATGTGCATATATAAGCAGAGGTGCATGCACATAGGGTATTCAATTTTAAGTTAAGCGTGTAAACGAAAAGTAAAGCAGTAAAGTGATCCAATAAAAGAAGGAAGTTATGTTGTCGCTAATTTGCGACTTTTATTTGGCGATCCAGTGATTGAACTCACAGGACTTATTGTGAAACATTTTGATTCCAAAAAAGCTCAAGGCTTTCGCCTCACTCAATCTGACAACAATTTCGCCACTACCCAACTGGTTACAGCTGTAACCCTAATTTTAATTACGAGTCCCACCGTCTTCTACTAGCGGTGAATTCTGTACGTGTAACATTTGATGTAGGTAATAAATTTCATTTATTATCTTCGGCCACGCAAACATAATCGAAAACGAGCTCTTAAACGAGGCCGCTAAATTTGTTTCTAATACACTAATTCTTCAAGAACGAAACCTTAACGACAATGACATATAGCTTCTCATCAAGAAGCACTGCTTCCAATTAACTACATCTAACATCGTCTTCGGGTCCCTCTCTTCTTAATTGGCGCGATAACCGCTTATGCGATTTTGGCCGAGTTTAACAAAGCGCGCCAGTCGTTTCTTTCTCGTGCTAACTACCAGCTGGTACCGCATCGAATACTTTCAAAGCCGGAGCGTTTGTATCCATTCGGACGACATGACCCAGCCAACGTAGCCGCTGGATATATATTCGCTGTGCTATGTCTATGTCGTCGTAAAGCTCATACAGCTCATCGTTCCATCGTCTGCGATATTCAACGTTGCCAACGAGCAAAGGTCCAAACATCTTTCGCAGAATCTTTCACTCGCTTCATCGGATGTTGTCATCGTCCAAGCTTCTGCACCATACGTTAGGCGGGCATGATGAGAGTCTTGTAGAGTGTTAGTTCTGTTCGTCGAGAGAGGACTTGACTGCTCAGTTGCCTACTTAGTCCAAAGTAGCATTTCTTGGAAAGAGAGATTCTACGTTGGATTTCAAGGCTGACATTGTTATCGGTGTTAATTCTGGTTCCTAAATAAACGAAGTCTTTTACAACCTCGAAATTATAACTGTTAACAGTTACGTGTGTGCCAATACGCGAGTGCGCCGACTGTTAGTTTAAGAAAAATTATAATTTTTCTAAATTTATTTTGTTAATGATTTCGAAATGTACTACTTGGCAACACTGTGTGGTGAGAGAGCAATCAGCTGACAGGGTTCTACGGGAATTTTCAATAATCGTGAAATAAAATCGGCGATACTACGATACGGATGGAAGAATTTTTCATTTACATGGGGTTCTCCATAGTTTGATCGAAACAGCTGATGGGGGTATGCGTTTACGTCGGTCACTGTTTTCAGCATGATGCGTGTGTGGCGCAGTTGGCAAACCGAACTAAAATGTTTGTCAACTTGCAATCGGTTGCGTGTGTGTGGCGAAGTTGACGATTTTCCCTTCGGGTTTTGCAACCGGGCGCGTATGTGAGACCCAAAGTTCACGACTTTTCTCCCCTCTTTTGAAATTTTGAGGTGTGCACATGAGCGGACAAATGGCAACATTAAGCAACATATTTATTGAGGCTGGTACATAGTCTTATCTACTAGTGCCTTTCGTAATGAAATAAGTATAAATATACGGAGATGTAATTGTATGAATACATATATATAGTACTTATGTACATATAATTATTCGGCCACTGTAGCCGAATGGGTTGGGGCGTGACTACCATTCGGAATTCAGAGAGAGAACGACGGTTCGAATCTCGGGGAAACTCCAAAATTAAGAAAAACATTTTTCTAATAGCGGTCGCCCCTCGGCAGGCAATGGCAAACCTCCGAGTGTATTTCTGCCATGAACAAAATCTCCTTAGACTTCTGCTTGAAAGATACTGCAGTAATCAGGCAGATTTAGCTGCTAGACATTCTGCCGCCAGTCAATCGGGGACAGGTTCAGTAATCTATCAAGCGCTGCCATTGAAGTAGTCCTCATGGCCCCTGTAGTGCAAAGGGCACCAAGGCGTTGAATACTTTCCATAGGTATTTTGTATGTTGTTTTCCTTAGCATGGTCCATCACATTAAAGCACCGTAGAGTAATATTGGCTTTACTATAGCTGAATAGCACCAGTACATTATAGAAGGAGATACACCCCATGTAGCTCCCAGCATCCTTTTACATGCATATAGTGCGTTACTGGCCTTTTTCTTCATCTTTAATTTTATATTTATTTCAATTGTACATTTGTTGTTTCATTTGTTCTAATTAGCTTGTAAAATAAGTTAAATTTGCAATATGAAATACGTTATCATAATCTGTGTATAGTAAAACATAATCTTCCCTTGTGTAATCTATAGTGTCCGTCAACCCGAAAGATATCAATGCTGAAAACCACCAATCTCATTCCGCAAATATCAATTTTTAATATTATCCCTAATAATTACTCTGTCGCGTTTCTGAATAATTATTTTATTTCCCTTATCTTCCTTTACATGTAGTCTCCTATATTTCGGTTTTGATTAATTCCTTTCACCTATAATATTCACATATACTGTCTGACATGGAGTATAATTTTTTTCTTTTCGTTTTTTATTATGTACCTTAATCATAGCTTCCTGTGCCGATTTTAATTTATCCGTCTTCAAAGGCAAATCCATGTCGGTGTTTTTATGTGTTTCCTTTATTCCTTTATTCAATTCAATTATTCAAGTTCACCAATATTTTCAATATGTAAATTTATTCCCCATTTTCAAGTTTTCAACTTCGAAATCATTTACCAATAATATATAGCTGGAATGATATTCAGCGGGAGCTTTAGATGTTTCCCCCTACAAAGTTAATTCTTTATTTACTATTTTATGCTTGTATGGCTCATCAGCTGGCGTCAAAGGATAATATTGTCCCATGATAACTTTTGTATTTCCCTAGCATTTCTTCTTTGAATTTTCATTTTTTTCTTTTTGTATTGCCGGTATTACCTTCGGCGAGCGTTTTAGGACTTCAGTGTCCCAAAGGTTTTAGTGTCTTTCTTGGTTTTTCCATACAACCATCTCATAGTGATTTAAAAAACGTATTAATTTTTCCGAATATTCGTTCCCGTAATTAATAACTATATTTCCATAACAATCTTAGCTCCAATCTTCCTCAAGAAGTCACTTTCCAAAGTATCTACTTCACAAAATCCCTCCATACATCCCAGTAGATGTGCATTATGAAACAAATCAATGACGGTCGAATTATGAATAATCCTTACCCTCTTCTTAATTGCTAATGCCTGTCCATTTTCATACACTCTCTTTCTAATATAACAACTAGTAGTGCCAGTATCTCTTAGTACCCTTATTACTCTTCCGGTTTGCAGAATTCTCCGGAATATGTAGGGCAGGTAGAAGTTTGACCTAAAAAATGATTCTCCCTAATATTATTGAGTTTTTGAGCCTTGCCGGTGGTTGTCCACTAAAGCTCGTAATATCCTTTCTTTTTAATGGCGGACCAAACCTATTTCTGGAGAAAGCAGTATTCTGTTGTTATCTTGCAAACATCTCTCGTTGTATAAGCTGAGTATTGCCAGATGAAGTATCCATGGGTTCTGGTTTGGGAAAATTTGAGTTCGTATTCTGTCTCACTTTTGGATATCTGAAATTATTGTGGAAATGATTTCCCGTTGCCTCTTGGTTATTACTTGTATACCTTAAATTATTTTGAAACACCTTTTGTTTATCACTTCTAGATATATTTCTCTGGTTCCGAACTTTGGTAAAGTGCAATGCAATCTCCGATCGTACTTGATTTGACTGAAGCTCCTTAGCTAAACCGGCTTTCTGTTTCTCTTACTGCTATTTCACTACCGTTGCCTTTTCTCAATCCTTTTTGGCTTTCCGAGAATTTCCTTTCTTTTCTAATAAAAACTTTAAATGAATTTTTTCCGGCTTCTGCTGTATTACTTGACTGCTACCACAAATTTAATGGCAAAATCGGCCGGTTCAGCAAATTTTCTTCGTCTAAGTAAGGGGTTACGTTTGACTTTTGCTTTGCCTTTGTAAAAATTTTACGTTATGTTATAATTTTCGCACAATTCGTGTGGTACTTCATATTACTTCGAACAATGTGTTGTTTTCTTTTTGTTCGCCCGATGCGTGGGATACTTATATTTTTCTTACAGACCGGATGCCCTCTTGCACAAGGTATTTGCCTACGGTTAGATAGCTCCTGGCAGGATCGCCAATTAAGTTTGTAGCACGAGCGAACGTTAGAAATTAAACACTTGCTTCCAAACTCAGACTTGAAGTGTAGTCTTTATTATTTACTTTTCTCTTTCATACAATAATTATGTTTATGCTATACTTAACAAATAATTGTTTACATTAAATATTTCACAATTCCGACACAATCGAAGATGCAGGGCAAGTCGTCTTTCAATGTGATCGTTTTCGAGATGAGCGTCAAACACTGGAGGTGTTACTTAGCCTCCCGTTGCAGGTGAACAATCTGATACCAGCCATGTGTGCATCAATCAATAACGGGAATGTTGTCCAATTATATTCGGCAAAAATAGAATTGTACAATGCATTCCTTGTCATTGCAGCCCCGTTCCTTTTTTTAATTTGAAGGATATTGGAGCCTTGTAAGGGAAAACTAAAGTGCCCACAGTGAAAGATATGTAAGAGAATGGCTATACAAAAATACGAAACATTTAGAATATACCAAGTAAATTTTTTTAAACTTCACACATCATTTGTCGTGTTTCTCGTGACCTCAATATTGTAACAAAACAAGAAACTTGGCGAACCGACTAGCAATTGCGGCAATACCGCGCGAATGAAATACTAAAACAAAAAAATGAATTCGTTATTAAGCACATGTGCATATATAAGCTGAGGTGCATGCACATAGGGTATTCAATTTTAAGTTAAGCGTGTAAACGAAAAGTAAAGCAGTAAAGTGATCCAATAAAAGAAGGAAGTTATGTTGTCGATAATTTGCGACTTTTATTTGGCGATCCAGTGATTGAACTCACAGGACTTATTGTGAAACATTTTGATTCCAAAAAACTCAAGGCTTTCGCCTCACTCAATCTGACAACAATTTCGCCACTACCCAACTGGTTACAGCTGTAACCCTAATTTTAATTACGAGTCCCACCGTCTTCTACTAGCGGTGAATTCTGTACGTGTAACATTTGATGTAGGTAATAAATTTCATTTATTATCTTCGGCCACGCAAACATAATCGAAAACGAGCTCTTAAACGAGGCCGCTAAATTTGTTTCTAATACACTAATTCTTCAAGAACGAAACCTTAACGACAATGACATATAGCTTCTCATCAAGAAGCACTGCTTCCAATTAACTACATCTAACATCGTCTTCGGGTTCCTCTCTTCTTAATTGGCGCGATAACCGCTTACGCGATTTTGGCCGAGTTTAACAAAGCGCGCCAGTCGTTTCTTTCTCGTGCTAACTACAAGCTGGTACCGCATCGAATACTTTCAAAGCCGGAGCGTTTGTATCCATTCGGACGACATGACCCAGCCAACGTAGCCGCTGGATCTATATTCGCTGTGCTATGTCTATGTCGTCGTTAAGCTCATACAGCTCATCGTTCCATCGTCTGCGATATTCGCCGTTGCCAACGAGCAAAGGTCCAAAAATCTTCCGCAGAATCTTTCACTCGCTTCATCGGATGTTGTCATCGTCCAAGCTTCTGCACCATACGTTAGGACGGGCATGATGAGAGTCTTGTAGAGTGTTAGTTCTGTTCGTCGAGAGAGGACTTGACTGCTCAGTTGCCTACTTAGTCCAAAGAAGCATTTCTTGGAAAGAGAGATTCTACGTTGGATTTCAAGGCTGACATTGTTATCGGTGTTAATGCTGGTTCCTAAATAAACGAAGTCTTTTACAACCTCGAAATTATAACTGTTAACAGTTACGTGTGTGCCAATACGCGAGTGCGCCGACTGTTTGTTTGAAGACAGGAGGTACTTCGTTTTTTCCTCGTTCACCACCAGACCCATTCGCTTTGCCAGCAATTGTACGCTCTTATAAAAAATTGTGCCTTAGCGATTAAGTTCTGCGGCTCGTACGATGCTCTCCAACATCAGGTTAAAGAAGTCACACGACAGAGAGTCACCTTGTCTGAAACCTCGTTTGGTATCAAACGGCTCGGAGAGGTCCCTCCCAATTCTGACGGCGTATTCATAGCCGTATTAGGTTTGTGGGGATACCAAATTCAGACATTGCGGTATACAAAAACGAATACAGATAGCTCCTCTTCGTACTGTCGAATGCAGCTTTGAAATCGACGAAAAGGTGGTGTGTGTCGATTCTCCTTTCGTGCGTCTTTTCCAAGATTTGGCGTATTGTAAATATTTGGTCGATGGTAGACTTTCCAGGTCTAAAGCCACACTGATAAGGTCCAATAAGTTGGTTGACGGTGGGCTTCAGCCTTCAGACTAATCCCGCGGTAATTGGCACAGATAGCAGTACTCCCTTCTTATGGATTGGGCAGAGCACACTTAAATTCCAGTCGACAGGCATGCTTTCATCCGACCATATTTTGCATAGAAGCTGATGTATGCACCTTACCAGCTCCTCGCTGCCATGTTTAAATAGCTCAGCCGGCAGTCCGTCGACGCCTGCGGCTTTGGTCTTCTTTAACCGCGTTATCGCCATTCTCACCTCGTCATGGTCGGATAGCGGAACGTCAATTCCGTCATCGTCGATTGGGGTATCGGGATCTTCACATTCTCTGTGCCATGCACAGCTGTCACTGTTTAACAGGTTCGAGAAGTGTTCCCTCCATAATTTAAGATTGCTCTGGATGTCAGTCACAAGTTCGCCGTCTTTGTTCTTACAGGACACCGAAGGGTACCGAAGTATAAATCACATTAAGCTGAGTGTCAGAATTCCATTAAAATCATGTTATGCCAGCGTGATAACTAATTGGCTTATTCACAAACTTTTGTTAACTAACACTGAATCGCTCTCTTCTTGTATTTATTCAAACTGATAAAGACTGACATATTTGTCAAATTACATTTCAAAATAAGCGAATCACGCAAATACGAAACTTGATAAACTCAACTTTGAAGGTTTTCTTCAATAATATTTCCACGAAAAAAGTAAAATAAAATTGTTACGAATTTTCATACGTTAAAATCCAAATACATCTATCACAATAATTCCCCTGAGATCGATCACTGGGGCTATCCAAAGGGCGTAAATATACTTGGGGTGGACAATTGTATCAGCAATTGGATTATCTCCATGGTAGAAATCAGGATCATTAGGGCTAATATGGGTAATATGAACATAACTAAGAGGATACATAGGAGTACTCCGCAGGGGGGAGTATAATCTCCACTATTTTGGTTATGTGTGATTAGAAAAATCTTAATAAAACTCAATAGATGTGGGGTAAAAGTGATGGCGTACGCTGATGGTATTGTGCGTATGACATCAGGACCGTGTCCCAATACCGTCAGTGGGATCACTCAAAGGGCCTTAAAAAAGCTTGCCTAAGATTGCCTACTAGCTGTCTAAGATAAAACACACGTACAACAGAACTTATGCTATATACCACCAGACAAAAGTTACCACCTTTCTTCTTCTTCTTGATTGGCGCGATAACCGTTTAAGCGATTTTAGCCAAGTTTAACAAAAGCCGCCAATCGTTTCTTTCTCGTGCTAACCGGCGCCAATTGGACACACCAAGAGAAGCCAAGTCCTTTCCCACCTGATCTTTCAAATGCGGAAGAGGACTTTTTTCGTCTGCTACCAAAAGCTGGTACCGCATCGAATACTTTCAAAGCCGGAGCGTTTGTATCCATACGGACAACATGACCCAGCCAACGTATCCGCTAGGTCTTTATTCGCTGCTCTCTATTTGGCATCGTAAAAGTCATACAGCTCATCGTTTCATCGCCTGCGATACTCTCCATCGCTAACGTGCAAAGGTCTAGAAATCTTCCGCAGAATCTTTTTCTCAAATACTCCAAGCGTCGCTTCATAGTATGTTGCCATCGTCCACGCTTCTGCGCCATACGTCAAGGTGGGCATTTGTAGAGTTTTAATTTTGTTCGTCGAGAGTGGACTTTACTACTCATTTGCCTAATTAGTCCAAAGTAGTACTTGTTGGCAAGAGAGATTCTACCTTGGATTTCAAGGCTGACATTGTTATCGGTGTTAATGCTGGTTTCTAAATAAACGAAGTATTTTACAACCTGGAAATCATAGCTGTCAACAGTGACGTCGGTGCCGATACGCGAATGAGTCGACTCTTTGTTTGATGACAGGAGGTACTTCGTTTTGTCTTCGTTCACCACCAGACCCATTCGTTTTTCTCCTTTATGCAGCATGGAAAAGGCAGAACTAATAGCGCGGTTGTTAAGGGTGATAATGTCAATATCATCGGCATACCCCAACCTGAGCTATTAAGCTCTGCAGCTCGCACGATCTTTTCCAACATCAGGTTAAAGAAGTCACACGACAGCGAGTTACCCTGTTTGAAACCTCGGTTGGTCTCTAAGGGCTCAGAAAAGTTCTTCCAAATTCTGATGGCACTGCCGGTATTGAGACACGTCATTTGGCATAGCTGTATTAGTTTTTCGGGGATACCAAATTCAGACATCGCGGCATAAAGGTAACTCCTTTTCGTACTGTCGAATGCAAGAGCGGAACGACAGTCCCGTGGTGAATGGTTGGAATATTGGGATCCTTAGATTCTCTGTAGCATGCGCAGTTGTCACTGTTTACCAGGATTGAGATGTGTTCCCTCCATAATTCAAGGACGCCCAGTCACCAGATCGCCGTCTTTGTTCTTAGAGCAAATGACCCCGGTCTTGAAACTTTGTGGAAGCCGCCGAACTTTCTAGTAGAATTTTTAGCCGTTTTCTCTGTTGACCCGTATCTTTATCTCCTCGCACTCCGGCCTCTCTTTTCTTCATTCTGATAGTACGTCTCTTTTACTTTTTGTACTCCCGGTAGCGAACCCGCATGGTTTATGGGGCGCCTGATCGCAGGGTGCCCTATAGGCAGCATCCTTTCCTTCCATGGCAGCATGACGTTCCTCGTCGTACCAATTGTGTTTTCGGACTCGCTGAAATTGGATTTCTTCTACGATGTTGGGTCCTCGAAAGGTACGTACATCTAAAACACTAGAATCGTGTCTTCTATCTGTCGCTGCTTGATCGATTTTTTCGTGTTTTTTGATTGGGCGACAGAAGAGGACAACCTGCTGGTTTGCAGCCAAGATACGGCTAATTCAGTAAAGAGTAAAGGAAGTCCCAGCACTAGCTTACAAAAAAATACAACAACAACAAATCTAACGAAAAACAAAGCAAAAGCCATTGGACGATACTCAGACAGAGAGCCTGGTTGCGAAAAAACCAAAGTCAGAGGGTCTCATTATGAAGTCTCGATATACGAAGACACTGTTCATTTTAAGCAAGGTAGTCATAAATGAACTCGCTGAAGCAGTTTATGAGCGCGACGCAGCTGACAAAAATAAATATCAACAGGTAGTGAAAGAATATGATTATGAATATGAAGATTTTAGCGATGCGACGAAACGAAGGAGATCACATGTCGCGATCGATCAAGCACCAAGGTGTCCAACAGCATCAAGTATCAGCAAAGCAACCATTTAGCGAGGTGGTTAAGGTTATCCTTAATCCTTCATCTTTATTGGACTATTTATCCTCGTTGCACTAATTGATGAGAACGCCAACGACGGCAGAGTAGTCCTGAAAAAATTGGGGCAGGTGGAGGCCAAACTATCCCATATCGTGCTAGACAAGCATACAGTTGGAGCAAAGGGCGGTGCTTTCCCTTACTTCTTTTCTGCAGGAATACTTCGAGGTTTTAGGGTAATCACGTGCGATGACGCCTGGCCAAGATTGCGCTCGAAAAGTGCGCAAGTGTGCCAGCTACGTAGCTGAGATCAGCAACGCACTAGAAGGCTTAAAGCTGAAGCTTATTCCGGCTAAGGACAAACCTTGCCCTGCTTGTGCTCGGATTTGGGTACCGGTGATGGACATAAACGGTAAAGACTTGATTAAGTACCTCAAGTCACACAACCCTGCGGAAAGGCCAAACAGAAAATCTTCAAAGATAGCAACAACGACAATACCGAAGAGTTTGACAGCAACATACAGCGGGAAAGCTAGAAAAGCCCGATCTAGCTGTTATAAGGAGAAATCCGATGCCCAAAGCTGTACAGGTTGACCTGCAGCATTCGAAGTTTGTTGCAGAGAACTTGGATGCTCTCTTCGGGGAGGGAGACCTCGATATCGGATTCATACAGGGACCCTGGAATCAGAGACACTGATATTAAAGGGTTCCAAGACAGCAATAACATTAACCTATTTTGCATGAAAATAAACGGTAAGCCTAAACTTTTCATAGTTATTAAAAACCTCATAAAAGCCTTTCAGTATTCTAATTTTAGTAATCCTAATCTGTGTGTGTCTTTAACAACGTTAGCACAAGCTCCATTACAGAAGCTCTTAATACGTTAGGCAAGGACATATGTCTCAACGATTTGATAAACAACATGCTTAAACCTACAGTAATTACAGGAGAGATTTGCAGTAGCACAGCCAAAAACTCTCTCAACAAAGGATCTCCCATCTGCTGTGGTTATTATTTGTCAAAAATATACTTTCCAAGCTCGACCGAGAGCGAATTGAAGCAGTGGCGTATGCGGATGACATAGTGATAATAAATTCGGAATGTTTCCAACAATAATCAGCGAGATTATGGAAGGAGCTTTGGGATAACTCAGCAATTGCGCCACAGACTGCGGTTTAAGGGCAAACCGGAGCAAAACATAACTGATGCTGTTCACTAAGAAAACCAAGATACCAGACTTTAATCTCCCAAAATCAAGCAAAGTTAGTCTTACGCTAGCCCACCAAGCAAAATACTTAGGTGTTATCTTTGATCCCAAAGTCAGCTGGAGACCCAATGTAGAATACAGGGTGAAGAAAACTAATATAAATAGCATTTTACATGTGTAATAGGATGTTATACTTGTTAACCAAAGTTATCCAATCAGTCCTACATAGCCATTGTAAGACGGATAGTAACATATGCGGCCCTAGTCTGCGAAAACCAAGCTAAAAAAAACACAAAGATCAGGATGTAGCTTAACCACAGGAGCGAGTAGCACCTGTCCTGCTGAGCGTTTAACGTGGTAACACATCTGTTATCATTAGACTTACAAATAAAAACAATCGCCACATGCAGCACGGTGAGACTCAGAGATATAGGAAGCTGGACAACAAGATTGAACGGTCAAAGCAAGATGTTCCTACAGGGACCCTCACTGTACGTTTTCCATCTAGAGGGAAAGTGATTGATAGATTCGATTTCAAAATCCACACTAACGGTTCTGAGACGAACTGTAGTGTGGAAGCTGGCCTCTATTCAGAACCGCTCAATTTATCCAAAGCAATTCGACGGCGGCCGCCGTTGCCGAATGGGTTGGTGCGTGATTGTCATTCGGAATTCACAGAGAGATCGTTGGTTCGAATCTCGGTGAAAGCAAAATTAATAAAAACATTTTTCTAATAGCGGTCGCCCCTCGGCAGGCAATGGCAAACCTCCGAGTGTATTTCTGCCATGAAAAAGCTCCTCATAAATATATCTGCCGTTCGGAGTCGGCTTGAAACTGTAGGTCCCTCCATTTGTGGAACAACATCAAGACGCACACCACAAATAGGAGGAGGAGCTCGGCCAAACACCTAACAGAAGTGTACGCGCCAATTATTTATTTAATTTTTTTTTTATAATTCGACTTCGTGGCTATGCCTGCGTATTCCAAGCAGAGCTATTAGTAACAGGGAAGCCTGCAAATCTCTGAAACATTACAAAGAAATTGGTCACACTACTATGCTTTAGCCAAAAGAAGGTGGAAGCAATCAATTGCATGTACTATAACAAGGAAAACATAGCCATTGTACAACATCCAGAGGACGAATTAGCTTTTAGGATGCTTTCGCTCAAACATTTCACGTATTACTGCAACCCTTACTCAGTAGATAGACTCAACCTTCCTTTCAATCTCATCTGCAAAAACTGTCTAACGGAAGGGTTAAAGACAGTCTTTTCCACTATTTATGCGAATGACCAGATTTAGGCAGAACCAAACTTCGCTCTTTCGGTAAACCTTTCCTATAGCAAATTAATGAAAACTTAGACATAAAGATACAAAATTTATTGTTATATCTGAATCTCACGAAATGGATCTGACTCAAACAAAGAAAAAAAAAACAAGTCATCACGCAAGAACAGTAGTAGGTTAGGTTAGGTTAGCCTGGTTGGCAATAAGCCATGCATAGACCTTTTGGTCCCTAGCGATACCAGATGGAGACCGACCGCTATGAATACCTAAAGTAGACATCATGTAGGATGTCAGCGCTTTTGGCGAATCTAAGTAGGGATGGGAGCTCCGCTTTTGAGACGTCTTCCAGACCCTCAAGCAGTGGGGCTCCCAGGCATCATAGTCGCGTTTTTAATAATGCCGGACAAACGCACAGAAGGTGTTCTAAAGTCTCCTCAACATCCTCTCTGCATTTTCTGCAATTGTCCGTGTTAGCAATCCCATCTTCTATGCATATGCAGCCAATAGATTGTGGCCTTTTAGCATACCTATGATAGTTCTGCATTCCTTTCGCGAGAGCGTAAGTACGAATGGAATCAGTTTTTTGTCGTTAGTTCTACACATGACTTTTGCTGTTTTGCATGTGGTCAGATTAGTCCACCTAGCTTCCACTTGCCTTTTCATGGGGTCGTCCATTTCGTTGTATATTATGTTTAGCGGTTTTGGTATCTGGTTCTCTTGTTCAAATGGTAGTCTCACAGCACTTTTTGCTATCTCATCTAATATTTCGTTCCCCATAATGCCTTTGTGACCAGGTACCCAGTAGATATGCAGCTTATTGTTTCCGTCTAGCCTTTCTATGGCCTCCCTGCTCCGTCGAACATTTTTGGACTTAATGCAATATGAGCTGATTGCTCTTATTGCTGCTTGACTATCCACGTATATATTAATTGTTGAGTTCTTTCTTGTTCTAGTGTAGGCTAGCTCCGCGGCCTTCCCCACAGCAAAAACTTCCGCTTGGAAAATACTGCTGTGGTCTGGCAGCTTGATAGGCTGCCTTATTCCTAGTTTTGAGCAGTAAATACCCGCTCCCACTCCGTCTGGAGTTTTCGAGCCGTCTGTATAGATGTGAAAAGTTCAATGGCCAGGCTTCATGCCTTTGTGCCATCCCTCCTCTTCAATTGTAGTGCGAAACCTTCTCTCCGAATTAAAGTACGGAGTCATGTAGTCCGTGACACCTGAGCTCCACTTTCCTATTGAGCTGTGACCGAAGGTTCTGCAGGTGAATACCCCCGCAGCCAATAGCCTCCTCGCGGATTTCGCTGCCAGGTTTTCCGCCATGAGGTCAATAGGTGGCATGCTGAGTACCATTTCCAGCGCCGCCGTTGGAGTGGTCTTCATCGCTCCGGTTGTGCACAGAGCAGCGAGTCGTTGAATCCTTTCCAGCGGCATTAAGTACGTCAGTTTTTTTATCGCAGTCCACCATACTAAGGTTCCATACAGCAATATCGGTCTGACTACTGCTGTGTAGCACCAATGCATCAGAGAGGGTGATAGACCCCAAGTAACGCCCAGCATTCTTTTACATGCGTACAACGCATTACTGGCCTTTTTCACCTTCTCCTCAACGTTGTGCTTCCACAGCAATTTGCTGTCCAGTATTACTCCGAGATACCTCGCATAATCTTTGAGAAGTAGTTCGTTGTTGCCTAGCTTCGGGAGGTTCCCCGCCGGAACTTTGTACTTCCTGGTAAAAAGTACCATGTCCGTTTTTCCGGCGTTTAGCCCTGCGCGAGATGCCCATTGGTGTATCGTTTTGAGAGTGTTGTTCATCACATTACTGATGGTGTCCGCGTACTTTCCCGTAACTACTATAGCTATGTCATCGGCATATGCCACTAGTTTTGGTGCCCCTCCGTCAAGTTTCTTAAGAATTTCATTTGCCACAAGTAACCATAATAGCGGTGATAGTACCCCACCTTGCGGAGTACCTCTGCATGCATATTTGGTGACGCTCGCATAGTTCCACTCCGCTCTTATCTTTCTGCTAGCTAATAGCTGCCTTATCCATAGGTAAACCGCGGGTTGCACATTAAGTGACTCTATGCTATTTAAAATAGCATACTCCTAGAGCATGCTCCTTAAATTCTAACGCCTTTTCTATGTTTAGTATAAGTGAGTGAAGTCCAGTTTCAGTGGATCTGACTTTAGTGTAAGCATGCTGCGCCTTGGATAATTCGTCCGGCGCAATTGTGTCTCTAATGTATGTATCTAGAATCTTCTCTAACGTTTTCAGGAGAAATGAGGTCAGACTAATGGGCCTGTATTCCTTTGAGTATAGAGGGTTGCTTTTTCCTGCTTTTGGAATAAACACAACTCTCGCTTCTCTCCACAATACAGGAACGTAGCTGAACCTCAGGCATCCCCTGAATATCGTTAGTAGTAGTAGATGCTTTCCATTTCAATTCAACCGGGCTATTCGGGACATGTTCTTCGATTACAATGTAACTCAAATACGTGGTTTTCTGGTCAAAATAATGAGACACGTACTTTTATCGGCAATTTTGTTTTTCGCCTCAAAATAGATTTTTTTAATTATATAAGAATATTTTTTGTTTAAATGCTCATAACTTAGTCCAAAATGAACCGATTTTAATGATTCTGGGTTCAAAATGATCGTAACTACTTGCACGAGCAACTTCATGAGGAAAGAATTACAAAAAAGTAGTTGAACATTTTTTATTTTGCAAAAAAAAAACAATCGAAATTTTTTAGAAATTCAATACTTAAAAAGGTGTATTTTTTTTTTAACCTTTTCCAAATCAAGAGGACACCTCAAACTTCAATTGAGCTGAATGCCCAGTAGCTAATATGAGTTGTTTGTGAGTAATGAATTTTTGAGTAAAACACCTGTTTCGCACTTTTTGTTTTTTGAAAAATAAAAAATTTTCAACTCCTTTTTTGCAATTTTTTCCTCATGAAGTCGCTCATGCAAGTAATTATGATCATTTTGAACCCAGAATCATTAAAATCGGTTCATTTTTGGTTAAGTTATGAGCATTTAAACAAAAAATTTTCTTATATAATTCAAAAAAAATCGATTTTGAGGCGAAAAACAAAATTACCGATAAATCTTGAAAAAAAAATTTTTCGCGCGAACAAAAAAATACGTGTCTCAATATTTTGACCAGAAAGCAACATGTTTGAGTTACATCGAAATCGAAGAACATGTCCCGAATAGCCGGGTTGAATTGAAATGGAAAGCATCAGTAATAACGCGGCGCTATTTCAGTAGAACTACTCAACCACTTCAACAACTACAACATATCAAGAAGATGGCAAAGATGTGTACATTTAGGTTGAGCCCTTGAGTAAATAATAAGATAGAGTCACAATCACTCTATTTTTTGCTGAAAACAGTGACCGACGTAGCAGTCCGTAAGCCAGCGACAGATTTTCACGACCAAGTTCCTCTTAGTCGATAATTCGTAAAATGCCTCAGATAGTTGCATTATGAAGCGTTGTAAACGTCAGCTGCGGCTCCGAGGGTGGGTTAAGCAGTGGTAGCCGCCCACTCACGTAAAAAAAAAAATTATTTTTAGTCATTTCCTCCCGATTAAAACATTGATCAAATTAAAGTTAGACAAATATTTTGCGGCGGCCGCCGTAGCAGAATGGGTTGGTGCGTGATTACCATTCGGAATTCACAGAGACGTCGTTGGTTCGAATCTCGGTGAAAGCAAAATTAATAAAAAAAAAACATTTTTCTAATAGCGGTCGCCCCTCGGCAGGCAATGGCAAACCTCCGAGTGTATTTCTGCCATGAAAAAGCTCCTCATAAAAATATCTGCCGTTCGGAGTCGGCTTGAAACTGTAGGTCCCTCCATTTGTGGAACAACATCAAGACGCACACCACAAATAGGAGGAGGAGCTCGGCCAAACACCTAACAGAAGTGTACGCGCCAATTATATGTATATATATAATATTTTGAAGAAATAAAATTGTCAGTTAATTATAAAGTGGTGGATTACACATCAGCTGGTCACACAAATATGAAAAAAATATTGTATATTTTTTTCAGTGATTTCCTCCCAAAGGAAAATTTATCAGATGGTTGTTTATGTATTGTTTTTAATAAATAAATAAGTCAGCTGGCTATATGTAGGTGGAATGTGTGTCAGCTGATGCCCTGAAGGTGTAACGTAGGAGCTAGTCGGAAGCATTTATAGCCTAAGTAAATGTATCAGCTGACGACTTTTCCCCCAACATAAGGCCAGCTCATTTGTTTTATTATTTACAGGATCATTTCAACAATTCGCACAAACATTTTTTTTCGGGAGGAAATGACGTACTTGAAGTTATTCAAGAATACATTTAATGTGCAAACTGAAATGTATAATTTTCTGGCAATGTTTCGATTAAATCAAATTTTGTATGGGAACTTTCCGATTCTTAAGATTAGAAATAAATAAATATTTTGTTGAGCAAATCAGCTAATTTATAATTTTTCAGTACTTAAATTAATAATGTTTAAGAGTTAATACAAAAAGTTATTTAATTATGTTTGGTAATTTTACCATTTTATTTTTCGCTTCTGCCCATCTCACTTTCTTCTATTTCTGACTCACTGTCAGAGTCGCTGTCAGAGCTGTTTTCCACCATGACTTCATTATCGTCATCTGTTTAAAAATACAAAAAATAATTTAGTTTATAAAATAATTTATTCATACAAATTTGTATATCTTGTTCAATATTACCCATATTGGCTAACATAATTATTAATACGTCAGTATCCGAACAACGAATCGTTACATTTGCATTAAAATCTAACTGGCAAACGTGGAAAATTATTTTTGTGTCGGCTTCTTCGTGAGCTGGACACGAAAGTGTTTTTTCTACCGTTTTTACCACTTTAGAATCTGTAACTACGTACTTAAAACAATCGTCAGCATTGACATACATTATTTTATTATTAATATATGGTGCCACATAATTTTCTTCCCAATTTTCAATAAATAACTGTACAAGTTGGTATTTTTTAACTCAATTGAAGAATCTTTTTTTCGCACTTGATCTGGACCATCGATACGAAAGTTTACTTGTTCCATACCTCGGAGTTTATGCTCAGTGTCTTTAATCGATGGGAAATGTATCTATCAAAGGCAATGGTAATGACTTTTGCTCTGTTTGCACAAATCATTTGCAATACTTTTTTTGAAATGTTTCCAAAGCTAAGCAAAGATGTACATCTTTCATCTGATGTAACATGAAATATCCATCGTATATAATAACGTCTGTATCTTGAGCAGGTTCAGATTGATTATATTTTTCTAATAAAGTCATCAAAGCCGACTTTTGTGTTTTGCAAATGGTGCCGTCAAGGTGGCACAGGTGTTAATGGATAAGTAAGCACTTTATCCAAATCAAGTTCTTTTTTTAGAGAAATTTGAAGCAGTTGTCCTAATAAGTCACGTTGCATTCGCAGTTCCATCTTTCCTCGGGCAACTGCAATTTTCTTTTTTTTAATCATGTCTGTGAAAGTTTTACCCTTCACCTTAGAAATACTCTGCTCAAACTTGTTCGGGCCGTTTACGCAATTTTGAATGAAATCGTTTTTTATTACCCTCCTCTTCAATGTTGAGCAAGAAATTTTCAAAATTTTCGGGTGCTGCTTCACCAGTTGAAATGTTGTACAAACATTTTTTATCTAAATTTTCATCAAATGGATTGATATTACGCTTAATACCATTAATAAATCTGAGAAAAGACTTGACTTTTTTGACAAAATACAAGAGTTTGTATGTAATGTATATGGTTTGAAACAATTAAAATTTATAAATGAGGCGAGAGTAGCATTGTTTCAAAACACATACAAATTTCTTGATAATGACAATTCGTTTCGATTACCTAAGAAAGGTATTGATGGCTCATCGCTTCCGCCGTGCAAAACGGAATTATATAATCATTTTCTAAGGACATGTTATATTTTGGAAATTTGGTCTCAAGCACACCTGAAAGTACCAACTGTTAATGAGCCTTTTGACTATGGCTGGGTAGAAATAGATAACAGATATGAATTCATGTGGTTTTCTGGTACTCAGTTACTAACATCCATTGATCAAATAATTCAATCAGAAGAAGGTAAGAATTTTTTTTTAATTTTATTCGTGTAACGTTAAACATATACACTAAATTATTTTTTGTATTTTTAAACAGATGACGATAATGAAGACATGGTGGAAAACAGATCTGACAGCGACTCTGACAGTGAGTCAGATAGAGAAGAAAGTGAGATGAGCAGAAGCGAAAAATAAAATGATAAAATTACCAAACATAATTAAATAACTTTTTGTATTAAGTTTTAAACATTATTAATTTAAGTACTGAAAAATTATAAATTAGTTATATTCTTAAGAGTCGGAAAGTTACCATACAAAATTTGATTTAATCGAAACATTGCCAGAAAATTATACATTTCAGTTTGCACATTAAATGTATTGTTGAATAACTTCAAGTACGTCATTTCCTCCCGAAAAAAAATGTTTGTGCGGATTGTTGAAATGATCCTGTAAATAATAAAACAAATGAGCTGGCCGTATGTTGGGGGAAAAATCGTCAGCTGATACATTACTTAGGCTATAAATGCTTCCGACTAGCTCCTACGTTACACCTTCAGGGCATCAGCTGACACACATTCGACCTACATATAGCCAGCTGACTTATTTGTTTATTAAAAACAATACATAAACTATCATCTGATAAATTTTGTTAACAATTGTTCTATTTGCAATAAGAGTAAATTTGATCGGAAAACTGTTAAAGCGAAATTCAAATTAACTGAAACTCACACAGATATAAATCAAATAGTATATACATATGGACATATATACAAACTCAAAGTGTAATTTCCTAACGTTTATTGATAGGTTTTCGAAATTCGCTTCAGCCGATTAGTTGGAAGACAGGAACAATCAAACGATTATTGGAAAAATTAAAAAATATAAATCTCAGAAAGGAAATTTCAAAAAATTAATTTGCGACAACGAATTTAAAAGCATTAATATAAAAGATTATCTAAAAAACGAAAATATAGACTTACATTTAGTTAAACCTAACAATCACACCGGAAACTCCGATATAGAACGGTTCCATAATACTATATGTGAAAAAATAAGAGTACTTACAATAGAAAATAAAAGTTTGAACATAAAGATAAAGTAAATAAAGCCATAGAATATTATAATAATACTTATCTTTCTACTACGAAAGAAAACCCTTTAAATGTTGAAATTGGAAATTGCAATAAGGAAAGAATTTATAAAAATATGTTGGCTTTATAACAAATGTATATTAGTAAGCGGAATAAAATAAGAGAAGATTATGTTGATGAAAGAATTGAAGGATATAATAGGACTATGAATAAGTTCGTTTCGGTTTTACAACAGATGGCGTAACTTGATTATTATTCCATCGATCCACATTTCCAAACATTCATTGGAGAGCTACTGTCGTAAGGCACAAACGTCAATATAAGTTTTTTATTTGAAGCGTAAACAACAATATTTTTACCACACTTGAAAATGTCGAATTTCGTGCCAAATAATGTGTTTTTGCGGGGAATTCTTCTTCATTATTTTAATATGAAGAAAAAAGCAGCCGAAAGTCATCGTATCTTGGTGGAAGTTTATGGTGAGCATGCTCTATCTGAGCGAACGTGCCAGAAGTGGTTTGCACGCTTTAAAAGTGGTGATTTTGGCTTGGAAGACGAAGAACGCGAGGGTGCGCCGCCAAAGTTCATGGATACCGAATTGGAGGAATTGCTCGATCAAGATCCGGCTCAAACGCAAGAAGAGGTTGCAAAAACTTTGGGAGTTGATCAATCAACCATTTCCAAACGTTTAAAAGCCATGGGAATGATCCGAAAGGTAGGCCATTGGGTGCCGTATGAATTGAAGCCAAGAGACGTTGAACGCCGTTTTATGGCATGCGAACAACTGCTTCAACGGCACAAAAGAAAGGGTTTTTTGCATCGAATTGTGACTGGCGATGAAAAGTGGGTCCATTACGACAATCCAAAACGTCGGGCAACGTATGGATACCCTGGCCATGCTTCAACATCGACGTCGGCGCAGAATATTCATGGCCTGAAGGTTATGCTGTGTATCTGGTGGGACCAGCTGGGTGTTGTGTATTATGAGCTACTGAAACCGAATGAAACGATTACGGGGGATGTCTACCGACGACAATTGATGCGTTTGAGCCGAGCACTGCGAGAAAAACGGCCGCAATACGCCGATAGACACGACAAAGTTATTTTGCAACATGACAATGCTCGGCCACATGTTGCACAAGTGGTCAAAACATACTTAGAAACGCTCAAATGGGATGTCCTACCCCACCCGCCGTATAGTCCAGACCTTGCGCCATCCGATTACTATCTCTTCCGATCGATGCAACATGGCCTGGCTGACCAGCACTTCCGTAATTACGATGAAGTCAAAAAATGGATCGATTCGTGGATTGCGGCAAAACCGACCGAATTTTTCACAAAGGGAATCCGTGAATTGCCAGAAAGATGGGAAAAAGTAGTAGTAAGCGATGGACAATATTTTGAATATTAAATTTGTAACCATTTTACGTCAATAAAGTTTCAAATTTCGAAAAACCGCACGAACTTATTCATAGTCCTATTATAATATCAAAAATTATAAAGCCTTGAGACACAAAGAGCAACCAAAATATAAAAGGAGTAAATTAGAAAATATCCATACCTCGTATATAAAGAGAAAATTGAAATTTGAAAATGTCATAGCATTATAGAAATAAAAAGCTTGAATTTGAGAATTCTTGTTAAAAGTAGGTAATAATAACAAAATAAGATATGTTGATTTGAATTGTAACATTTTATACTTTAAAACTTGTTTGTTAATCAAAAATGAAATTTCGAAATTATATTTTAAGACCTTAGTATATTTTAAGACCTAGCGGTGGAGAAGTTATATATATTTTCTCTTTTCTTTTTATATATATTACTGTTACAACATATTCTCACTCTCCCCAACCTCCACATTCCCAACCTCCCACACTCATACACCACATTCTCTCACATTTCCACACTTCCCCACTCCACTTCCAACAACTCCAAACTTTCTCCCCACTTAACTTAAGTGAGATAAGATTTTTTATATTTTGAATAAATCAGTATTGTTCTAACGCTCATTCCATCTATACATTTAACTCGCGCATACAACAGAAAGCGACTGTGCCACTAATTTCATCGAAAACCAAGGTGGCACCGCTTTTTCATATGTGAATTTATATGCATATTTGCATATATATGTGCTGTGTGTATGTATGTGTACTTGCCACAACAAAAAATATTACGGTAAAACTTCTCAAGAAATCCAGCGCACTTTCATACGCACAGCATTGCATATACAGTAACCTTCAAATACTCTGATTTCAGAGTATGATAAGTTTCTAACCTTTGCAGATAGGTATACTATATGCATATGTTTTTGTGCACTTTTTATCAATTGAAGAACTACATATGTACGTAAAGTAATATAGTAATTAACTATTTACCTACTATCAGAGAACATGTTTCGAAATTTTCTCCTGGTATTGAAATGTCGGACACAGAACTTTTTATAAGCTACTTGTGCTGTTTTCTGCAACTAACTATATGCTCATGCGCGCACTTGACGCACAGCAGCTACGGTTGTCGCCCCTTATAAAAAGAGATATTTACTTACATATATTGATGCGTACACTCGAATAGACAAAAATTCAGGATATACCAAATATTGGCAAATAATTCTACGCGAAATATTGAAATATTGACTATTTTCGAATGGCCGAGAAAACTGACATATGAGCGGCTCGTTTTATGAATGAAAGTACTTTGCTCTTAGAACTATGAGCTCGAATTCATGAATGAATTTTTTGATGATGAGTTTTTGTTGTACAGTACAATGGTTGAAACTGTTCAGCTCCGCCGCGACTATTTCAGACTGTTCAGTGCCATGCCAACTAGAATGATGACCGCTACGGCTGCGGCTATTAATGCGTTTGTTCTTGTAGTCGCTGGGCATAGAATTTTGGCTTTGGACGACATACACCTTTAGCGGAATAAAGTGAGTGTCCTATATGTGCGGTTATATGTGCATGCGTATGTGTATACTAATAAGCATTGTTCTGTTTGGAGTTTAAAACTCAAATATGTTCGTAAATAGGCTAGGGCATTATTTGTTAGCCGTGAACTGGATCATTCATTCATGCAGCACTATGATATATTTATTAAAGATGCAATTGAACTTAGTTGTCCCATGAAGGGTACGGAATAATTGCAGTGTTGGCAGCACTACCAATGTGACAATTCATGCAATTAATAGATTTGGTGACGTTTTACAAATAAATTTGCTGCATCTAACCCTAGAATCGTAATATACGTAAATGTTACGTGTATGTCGCAAAAAAAAGTCAGCTACACTTTACCGTTCGGCGCTATCGCTACGACCTCTTGGCAGTGCTTCCTTTATTTTATTGTTGCATTAACAAGTGAATCATAAATCAGTTGTTACTTCGCGTTTAGCTTTAATCGTTCTTTAAAAAAAAGTGTGCACGTAAATTTTACGTGGTCTTAGCGTTAACGTATACATTTTTCTACGTAAGTTTTACGTGGTCTTGTTATTAGCGTATAAATATTTGTAAATGAAATTTATGTTCCGTGCGGTTTTATGGAGAAATAAAAGAAAATAATGGAAAACTCAAGTCGTTGCCTTGCGGATGCAGAAATAGAAGCCCTCCTGGACAGTATTGACAGCGATGTAAGCTTTACTGAGGACAACCTTGAAGAGGAAGTTGATTTTGACGAGGATCCAGACTACTCTCCTGAATTCCAGGAAAATACTTTTGAAGAGGAACTGATGAAAGCCGTGGAGTCCGCTCAAAATATGGCATCTGAAAAAAAAAATAAAGGACCCCCGGCAAAAAAACAAAAGTCAGCACCAACTGTGCAGCTACAACTAAATGACATTGAAGATGTATCCAGTTCTAATCCACTTTTGGGAAGGAATGGTCATGTTTGAAGTAGCAATCCAGTGCATCGTAGTAGCGGAAGAGCAATGGCTATGAATGTTGTTTATATTCGACCAGGTAAATATTATTAAAAGCGGATGTTTTTTAAACACTGTTATTAAAATAAAACATAAACTAGGTCCATATCCAGGAGCCAAGGATGCTATCGAACCCATCGATGCGTTTGGCTTATGTTTTTTTTTTTTTTTTTTTTTTTTTATTGCTTCCATAAAATATTACACCTGTCGTTAGACAATAAGTAATTTGATTTACAAAAAGATGGAATGAGAGTGATATTGAAGGGCCAATGCCCCCAAGCTCATTTAGAAGAAATATATACATATTATTTAAAAACAAGTGGTTAACAGTGACATATACGATTAGTTGACAATTGATTACATGGATTTTGCAAGATCTGTTGGTGTTTGACGGTTAAGCCGACTTTGGGTAGATTTTTCTTTATTTGGTAGTCTTCTCATCATAGGATTTGTGTGCGTTAATAATCTATTTATGTGTCTTCTGCTAGCGCTTTGTATTGTTTCATCAATAGTATCGATGTCAAGGTCGCGATGAATATCTGCGTTAGGTATGTACCAAGGTGCATTAGTTAAGGTCCTAAGTATTTTAGACTGGACTCGTTGAAGTATACTTAGATTACTTTTGGCAGCAGTGCCCCAAATCTCAATTCCATATTTCCAGATTGGACCAATTATCGTTCGATAAATAAGTACTTTATTTTGCAATGATAGATTGGACTGAGGTCCAAGTAGCCAGTACAATTTCTTAAAACGATTTTTAACTTGATTTCGCTTTTTCTTTATATGCTCCTGCCAGTTTAATTTCGAGTCGATCGTAATACCCAGGTATTTCGCTTTGGTGTCAATATTCACGTCAGAATTACCAACGCTAACTGGCTCAATGGTTGTCCTTCGGTTTGTGTAGTTTACTTGTATTGTTTTGTCAGCGTTAATTTCGATGTTCCATTTTTTGAACCAGTTTAATGTCACATTTAATTCGTTTTGTAAATTTTGTTTTGCGACTTTTGTATCTTTATGAGATACCATGAGGACTGTGTCATCTGCAAATGTTGCAATCATGCTGTTTTCTGACTTCGGTTCCGGTAGATCAGCCGTGTACAATAGATACAATGTTGGTCCTAAGACACTGCCTTGGGGAATGCCTGCGTTCATAGGTTGAATGTCTGAGCATGCGTCGTTATATTTAACATAGAATTTCCTGCCTTGGATGTAACTCTTAAGCATAAGGTAAAAGTCATTAGGTAGTTGTGTTTTTAATTTATGGAGTAACCCAGGGTGCCACACTTTGTCAAAAGCTTTAGCTACGTCGAGGTATATGGACATGCACACTCTTTTTTTATTCAGGTCGTCATTAATTTTGTGAACTACTCTATGAATCTGTTGGATTGTTGAATGGTTTTTCCTAAATCCAAATTGGTGTTGGGGTATCAGATTCATGCTTGTTATAATAGGATTTATCTGGTCAAATAATATTTTCTCGAAAATTTTTGATATTGTCGGTAGTAGGCTGATTATTCGATATGATGTCGCTAGTGTAGCGTTTTTGTTAGGTTTCGGGATCGCTATAATTTCAGCTACTTTCCAGGTACTAGGGAAATATTTGAGACTTATAGCAGCGTTGAAAATATTTCTTAGATAAATTATTGCCTTGTCAGGCATATGCTTCATAATTGTTCCCGAAATTTGATCGTATCCAGGCGATTTATTGTTCTTTAGAGTTTTTATTAATTGTTTTATCTCCGTAAGTGTGATTTTTTTAATTTGCTGCTTATTCTCGTTTGCTGCATAAGTAAGATTTATGTCGTTATTATTATTTTCAAAAGTATCTTTAAAATGTTGAGCTAAGACCGTTGCTTTTTCTGAAGAGGTTCGGGCCCATTTCTCTTTAGTTGTTTTTATTGGTGGTAAATGTATTGTGGCGCCCACCACTTTTTTCGTCGCCTTCCAAAGTGTGTAGTTTGAGGATTTTGTTGCGTCAATATTTTTGAGATAATTGCTAAGTTGTTTGTCCTTTCCTTTTGAAGTAGGTCTCTTATATCTTTTCCCAATTTGTTTAGCTTTTTCTGGTCGTCTGGAAATCTTGTTGTCTGCCATTTCTTCCTTAGCTTTCTCTTTTGTTTTAGTTTCTTTTTTATCGTATCAGGTATGTAGTCATTTTTTACTTTAGTTGGTGGAGAGGGTGTAGATTTACTAACTGCCTTAATAGTTTTGTCGTTAAAAAAAGCTATAGCTGTCTCAATTTCATCGCCTGTTTTCAAAGATACTTTTGTGTCTAAATATGATTCCAAAAGCTCAGTAAACGCATTCCAGTCTGTACGATGATTGTAAAGTGGTGGATTTAAGTTTTGTTGCGGTGGTTGTTGGGTTCTTAGTATAATTGGCGAGTGATCAGAAGAGAGCTCAAGACAAGATTCAATTGCAAGTACATTTAGATTAATTGATTTCATGATAAAAAAGTCAAGTAAGTCAGGTCCTTTCTTAATGTCAGAGGGCCAATAAGTGGGTTCTCCGGTACTTATATAATTACAATTACGCGCTCTGATGGCGTCAAGTAATGCTTTTCCTTTCGTGTTTGTTAGTCTTGAACCCCACATCATATTTTTTGCGTTATAATCTCCTCCGGCAATAAATCTTATTTTAACGACGAAATTCTAAACGACGAAATTTTTAACGACGAAATTCTAAACGAAGTGCTTTTGAGAACGAATGAAAAAGTTGCACAACTACGAGAAAAGTATAAAATCAAAGACTGCACTGTTTCAGATACAAATCTTTGTGAACTGAAGGCCTTGCTTGGACTTATTTTTCTCTCCGCAACTTTAAAAAATAATCATCTCACCACGGATATACTGTTTGACCCCAATTACTCAGGCGACAGGTACAAAGCAACCCTGAGCCGTAACAGGTTTAACTTTTTGATAAACGCCCTAAGGTTCAATAATCAATTGACAAGAGAAGAACGCATGAAAGAAACGGTTTTTGCTCCAATATCCATGATATGGGACATCTTCATTTACAACTGCAAAAAGTCTTACAAGCCAGGATCATATGTTACAATTGATGAACAACTTGTAGGTTTCCGGGAAGGTGCCCATTCCGCATGTATATGCCAAACAAGCCAAACAAATATGGTATAAAGATTGTAATGCTATGTGATGTAGTGACATAATATGTAATAAATGCAAGTCCTTATCTTGGTAAATCCACTGAAACCAATGGTGCTCCATTAGCCAATTACTTCGTTGAAAATTTGATCAAACCATTGCATGGAAGTCATCGAAACGTTACAATGGATAACTGGTTTACCAGTATTCCCTTAGCACAAAAATTACTGGCTAATCCATACAAATTGACTATCGTGGGAACCTTACGCAAAAATAAAGCGGAAGTACCGGCAGAGTTATTGGAAACAAAATCTCGACCAAATGGATCATCAATGTTTGCGTTTGATAAGGAAATGACAATGGTGTCTTACAAGCCTAAGCAAAACAAGAACGTGATGTTACTATCCACAATGCACATTACTGGCGCTTTGAACGAAGTTACATCAAAGCCAGAAATTATACACTCCTATAATTCCACTAAAGGTGCCGTAGATACCTTTGATCAAATGGCCCAAAATATTTCATGCAACAGGAAAACCAGGCGTTGGCCACTTTGCATATTTTACAACATGTTAAATATAGCCTCAGTGAACTCTTACGTTATCTACACTCATAACGTAGTGGAAAAGGGTTTGAAACCATTAAACCCTAGAACACATACCCAGAAAATACCTCGTAAACACACACCCGGGATACGTTTGTACCCGGGACCTTATTTTGCGGTTTTTTAATGCTTATTCAACCGATTTCTATGATTTTTTTTTTTGAAATGTATATTTTAATATATAACATGCATTTTGTCTTTTGTTTCATTCGAATATTCCTACTGGTTCCAGCGATATGGGAAATAAAGTCAGGACATGCAACAGTGGATTTTTGTTTTTGTTGTTGTCCTGATAAATGCAAAACAAAATAATATAATTTATAATAATATACTTGTAGAGTAACAACGAATACACATTTTGGTTTTTATTTCATTGAAATATTCTACCTGGTTCAAAAGATATGTGCAAAAAGGTCGCGCAAGGTATGGGTACGTAGGTAGCAAATACACTGCTATAACTGGTTTTTGTATTTTATATGCAGCTGCAAGGGTTGTTTTCACACGAGGTGTTTTATAAATGCTGTCTGTTGATATTTTCATTATTGTTTTGGTGCTCAAAAGTGTAAGAAGTGAAAATAAATATAACTGAAACTATAAATAACTGGATACGAAATGACTTCAAGAAGAAACGAATATTTATCAAGTGCAGCATATAGAAGGTAAAAAATGTAAAATAAGCAACAATGTAAACATATACTAATTTTTTTTATTATGCAGGCTAACTGAGGAACAGCGAGAATCATATATACAATCTTTATTTGATGAAATTTGTGACGATGACGCTCCCTATGACTTTGACTCAGAAGATGAAGAAGAAATTCAATTCAATGACATTGAAATTGCTAATGACGATGCTGAAGTTTCGCAAAGTGCCGCAGAAGTATTACCTGATTATGCGGACTATGAGGATGATGAAGAAGACGATGAAGAAGAAGAAGTAGAAGAAAATAATGAATTACCTGCTAGTGGCGAAAAATTTGTTGCACGTGATGGTACTGAGTGGATGAAAGAACCAAATGTAAGTCGTCAGGTACTCAGACAAAATATTATAAGAGAACGTTCTGGACCAGCTAGATGCACTGAAATGTTGTCAATAGAGCAAACATTCAAATGTTTCATGAACGTTGAAATGGCTGATATAATTATGCGCCACGCAAATAAGTTAGCAAAAGAAACTTATAATGCTTACAACAATGCGCATCCAAACACAACTCCTAAGTCATGGACGCCTGTGTCAATAACAGAGCTGTATGCATTTTTTGGCATATTTATTATGACTGGTGCGAACCATAGCAATGGAGAACATGTTCGAGATTTATGGAGCGTCAAAAACTATCCTTTATATCGCGCCACAATGGGAGTCAACCGTTTCTGTTCGATATTGCGGTTCCTAAGATTTGACGATAAAAACACTCGTGCAAGACGCTTACTAACTGATAAAGCAGCACCGATCAGTGAGTTGTGGACGATGATGAACAATAATCTTGCTGCACATTACAAGCCCAGCTCATGCTTGACGATTGATGAACAATTATTTCCTTACCGTGGACGCACACGGTTTACGCAGTACATACCGTCAAAACCTGCTAAATATGGTGTCAAGGTTTGGTGGATTTGCGATGCCACAAATGCATATCCACTGCATGGACAAATATATACTGGCCAAGCAGAAACTGGTAGGGAAACGAGTGGTGAAGGATTTGTCTGCCAAATACCAAGGAAGTGGCCGAAGCATTAGAATGGACAATTTTTTTACGACCTTGCCAGTTGCAGAACTGCTTCTCACCTGGAAACTCACGATCGTTGGAACTTTGCGGAAAAACAAATCATATATTCCTCAAGAAATGAAGCAGAACAAAAAGAGGACAATTGGTTCAACGACATTTGGCTTCAAAAATAATGTGACAATGTGCTCTTATGTTCCCAAAAAAAATAAAGCAGTAATTTTGCTTTCGACCATGCATAATGATGCTGAAATAGCTGACAGTGGGAAACCTGAAATAATTGAATATTATAATCGTACCAAAGGTGGTGTTGATCGAATGGACCAAATGTTTGCGGAATATCCAACACAAAGACAAACAAAACGATGGCCACTAGCGATGTTCTTCAACATGTTGGACATTACAGCTCTTGCAGCCTACATTGTCTACGATTTGAATAACCCTATGTTGCCTTGGAGAACAAACAACAAGCGTAAGCAGATCCTGCACAGCTTGGCTGAAGCATTGTGTATGCCCATTATTGAAGCCAGAGCCATAAATCGTCAAGTGACGCGAAATTTTTCGACTAAAATTGCTATTGAAGCATATTTCAACCGACCGCTGGAATCAATGGTGTCAACAGCAGCATCAACATCTGCCGCAGCGCGCACGCCAAAACCTGTGTCCGGATCTTGCTATTTATGTTACGCACAAGAGGAAAAACGCCGTAGAAAAACCAGGAAGCTGTGCGCCAAATGTAAGAAGCCAATGTGTCTTGAACATTCGGTCACATCAACAAATTGCTCTATTTGCCATGATTTTCCTTAGATATAAGATGCATTTTTATAATTTTTATAATAAAAGTCAATAATATAATGTGTGAAATGAATATTTTTAATTTTTCAAATAAAAAAATAATATAAAAAATGTTTTTTTTTGATTATTATGAGGATTTTTACTATTGGGGTACAAACGTATCCCGGGTGTGTGTTTACGTATAAGTTAGCGCATTGCACACTTGCAAAGCTAAAACAGAGATTTGATGATTCCCTTGAATCACTCCCACGCTACTGGCTGTTCGTAATTAGATCGCACAGCTTACTCCTACGCCTGCCCGTCTTTTGGATTTTGCAAATAAACAAATCTTACAGCGGTCAAGCTGATCATCAATTTACGTACGTGACTTTTGGCAGCTTGAGGAATGCAGCTGAGAATGCATTCGTACCAACATACAAACAAAGCTGCCGGCGCAACTACACCAACACAAACTCAATAGCTACACCGCAAGTAGGGATTTAGGGTAGATTGTAAGAATATAGTTTTTAGTTGAGATTGGAGTTTAATAAAGAACGGTCGAAAGTTGAGATTGGAGTTTAATAAAGAACGGCAAAAATTAGAAAAGTGGCGCCCAACTAGCAGGACAACTGAACCCAACTAGCAGAATAACTGAACCCAACTAGCAGAATAACTGAACCCAACTAGCAGAACAACCGAGCCCAACTAGCAGGACAACTGAACCCAACTGGCAGAATAACCGAGCCCAACTAGCAGGACAACTGAACCCAACTGGCAGAACAACTGAATCTAACAACGAAGGATACAATCAACTATTTGTGGAAACGAAGGAAACCTGCACGGCAGAAATGATTGCAATACGTGAAATAATAATACTGTAAGTAATTGTTCGGTTTTGATCCAGTGCAATTAAAGAAAAGTTATATAAAGTTTTTGTAAAGCGAAATACCTTCGGCTCTTTCTTACCTTTTTTTAAAAAAAACAAAAAAGCAAAACAAAATTAACATGAGTGTAACTAGGGAACAGGTAATAGAAATTTTAAGACAACAAAATGAGCAAAATAAAAAAGAATTAAAAGCCCAGTTGGATGAAGTGATGCAAACTCTTCGGCGCTTAGAGCCGCCATCCGCGGAGAGTTACATTCCCGTGGAAATAAATCCAACTGTGGTCGGGGGCAACACAAATATGGATTTAATAAAATCTATACAAGAATTTAAGGGGGATACTGCTTCTTATCCGGCCTGGCGTTCCGCAGCAGAATTCGCCATTGGCTACTACAAAGAGGGTTCAGAGCAATATTATGTTGCCATGGGGATATTTAGAAACAAGATAGTAGGCCCCGCAAATGCAACGCTCGCTTCCTTCTCAACTGTTTTAAATTTTAAAGCTATAATAGCTAGATTGGACAAAGCATACGCGGACAAAAGACCGCTACATGTTTTGGAAACAGAGCTCAGCGTTCTGAGGCAGGGCAGTTTGTCAATCTGCCAATATTATGATACGGTAGACAAGCAATTAACACTCATAACAAATAAAAATATAATGACTCATTCAAACAATACGCAGCTTGCCGCCGCGCTCAATGATAGAGCTAGAGAAAACGCATTAAGAGTTTTTATTTCTGGCCTAAAGCGGCCGTTATGCGACATTCTATTTTCTGCCAATCCTAAAGATTTGCCTTCTGCACTGGCTACTGCCCAGGAGTTAGCGAACAACCGCATGCGTTATGATTTCGCCTGAACATTTGCGGTTAACAACGTAGCAACTACCACTAGCCCAAAATACCACAATAACTATCCTGGCAATCCCCAAATGCTCAAGGACACCCCTACTCCAATGGATGTAGACCGCGGATCCTCCGCATTCCGACGTACAAAACAGTCCAACCAGAGTTATAGAAAGGGAAATGCCGTGGGAGGGCACCCCAAAAGGGATGCTAATCAATACGTGAATAAACGGGAGCACAGAAGGGGAGATTCAGTAAATTCACGGAAGCCGAAAGTGCAACGGACCAACCATTTGGAGACAACCCCAGAGGTGGATCCACAAAAGAAAATTACTGTGGACCGTGACAGTGATTCGGATGTCGAGATCGCTTCCAATTTCGCGATGGAAGACGAGGTTAATTTTTTAGTATAAGGTCGCTCCTACCTTACATTACCAAGAAGGCGTCGAAGGGGCAGGAGCTTAGGTTACTGATTGATACAGGAACTTCAAAAAACTATATCAAAAATTTGAGCTTCCTAAAGGGAATTATCCCTGTGGAGAGACAGTTTACGGTCAAAACTATAAACGGATGTAATCTCATAGAAAAAAAATGTAAGGTTTTCGTTTTGGGGAAAGTCTCAACTTTCTTCATTCTTCCTAATATAAAGGGCTTCGATGGTATAGTGGGATACGATTTCCTTAAGGAGATAGAATCTAAAATTGATACGACATCCGGATACTTATATTACGAGGGTGGTAAGGAAAAATTAAATAACGTCAAATGTGAGCAAGTTAACTCCATATATTTGGACAAGGACTCGGTCCCAGCTCTTGTGAAAAACGAGTTTGACTCTATGATTAAAAAGAATTTTAAGGCCTTTGCCGAACCTAACCGCGCTTTGCCATTTAATACTAAGGTCAAAGCTAAAATTCGTACCACTTCCTCGGAACCAATTTACACCCGATCTTATCCATACCCGGTTTCGGCGGCAGGACTCATTAATAAGGAAATAGAAATACTGTTGAAAGAAGGAATTATCCGAAAATCTAATTCGGCGTATAACTCTCCGGTCCATGTAGTGAATAAAAAAGGCCTGGATGAATATGGTAAACAAAAGCTCCGCATGGTAATCGACTTTCGAAAATTAAACGAAAAAACGATTGCGGATAAAAATCCTATACCAGATATTTCTACCATATTGGCAAACCTGGGCAGTTCCAGATTTTTTACTACTTTAGATCTAAAGTCTGGATTCCACCAGATAATCCTTGAGGAGAAGGACCGCGAAAAAACAGCCTTCAGCATTAACAATGGCAAATACGAATTTAATAGATTGCCATTCGGGTTAAAAAATGCGCCCAGTATCTTTCAACGGGCTATTGATGACGTCTTGAGAGACGACATTGGCCAAAGTTGCCAAGTTTATATGGATGATATAATCATCTTTTCAAGGGACGAAAAGTCTCATATTCAACATGTCGATAAGGTACTGGGGAAGTTGGAAAGGGCCGGTATGCGAGTTTCAGCAGAAAAGACTAAATTCTTTAAAGATAAGGTTGAGTTTCTTGGCTTTATTGTCTCTCGAAGGGGGATAAAAACATGTCCAAATAAGGTCAAGGACATAATCGACTATAGGAAGCCGGAAACACTTCGAGCATTACGCTCTTTCTTGGGTCTGTCAGGTTATTATAGAAGGTTTATAAGGGATTATGCGTCTATCGTCAAACCATTAACAAAGTATCTTCGGGGGGAGAATGGCCATGTGTCATCCCACAAGTCCAAACACACTAAAATAGTCCTTGATGACGAGGCCATTCAAGCATTTAAAAGGGTAAAAAGCATTTTGGCATCGGAAGATGTTTTGCTGTTTTATCCGGATTATGACAAAACATTCGAACTAACAACAGACGCTTCCTCTAGCGCTTTAGGCGCGGTCCTCTCCCAGAATGGTCGGCCCATTACAATGATTTCAAGAACATTATCAAAAACAGAGGAGAATTATGCAACCAACGAGCGTGAGCTCTTGGCTATAGTGTGGGCCCTTAAAAACCTTCGACATTACTTATACGGTATTAAAGACATCGTAATATTCACAGACCACCAGCCTTTAACTTTCGCTATTTCGAACAAAAATCCTAATACAAAAATGAAGCGATGGCGTGCGTTCATAGAAGAATTTTCGCCTAAATTTGTTTATAAACCCGGCAGAGACAACGTCGTAGCAGACGCTCTGTCCCGTCAGTTTTTGAATAATATGACTGATACAGATGCTACAGCACATAGCGAGTCATCGCTCTCAAACACAATTAAAACTATCCAGTATCCAGTAAACCAATTCAAAAGACAATTCATTTTGACGAAGGGGGATCATTATCACCAAAGTACAAAAATAATTTTTCAGAAAAAAATTCGTTATACTATAAATTACGACACAATAGTAAATTTGTTGCATAATCTTAAGAAACTCGTAAACCCTAGCGTTACAAACGCTCTTTGTTGCGATCTTCCGACACTATCAGAGATCCAGGGACCTCTTGTCGAAGCATTCCCGGGGGTTAAATTTATTCATACAGAAAAATTTGTAATCGATCTAACGAATCCGAACGATCAACAGGAAGCAATAGCAACGGAGCATGCCCGTGCCCATCGATCTCTGTCCGAGAATTTTAAGCAAATTCTATCAGAATACTACTTTCCCGACATGAGGAAAATGCTCAGGTCAGCTGTATCAAATTGCAAGATCTGTCTGGAAAATAAATACCAAAGAAAACCACCAAATCCGGAAATTGGGAAAACTCCAATCCCAGAGCACCCAGGAGAAATTCTCCACTTAGACATTTTAATTACTGGAAAGCAGCTATTCTTAACTGCTGTTGATAGGTTTTCAAAGTTTGCAATTGTTAAACCTGTTATTTCAAGATGTACCATTGATATAAAAGAAGCTTTATTAGAGGTATTAGGTATGTTCCAAAACACTAAAACAATTGTCACAGATAACGAAAGAGCGTTTACTTCAAATTTAATTAGAAACATGCTACGCGATCATTTCTCCATAGAACAGTTTTTCGTACCCACCTTACATAGCGAAAGCAACGGACAGGTCGAAAAGTTTCATTCAACCCTTTTGGAAATAGCCAGATGCGTGAAGGCACAGCAGCAGATAAGCGAGGTTAAAGATCTGATTTTGCTTGCTGCTTACAAGTACAACAGAACAATTCACTCGGTTGTAGATTCGAAACCAATCGAAATTTTGCAGAACTGCCCAGCGGAGAAATTTGGGGAAATTAGAGATAAATTAATAAGAGCCCAGAATTTAGTATTGAATAGATTGAATGAGAAAAGAATAACCAAAACATATCAGCCTGGTGAAAGGGTGTTTCTTCGACGAAATAAGCGATTGGGAAATAAATTTGAGAAGGTGTTCGTGGAAAAAATAGTAGAAAGAGATTTAGGTACAACAGTACAGATAGAAGGCAGGAAAATTCATAAAAGTAATTTACGATAAAATCAATTTCAGATTGCCGCTTGCCCTAGTCTTCGTCACTAGAGCCAATTTAATTGACTACACCTCCTCACAAGTTATCACCATCCCTCGGGGAAATGTGGCTATTTATAATGAATTCATTTACCTCGTGCACGCCACCAACCTAACAGATTATCGCCAGATAGCTTACGAAAGCCGATGGTTCACATCAAAATCAAAAAATCAGGTAGTGAACGAAAATATTTTGAAACAGCAAGGTGAGGAAATACTACACATAATTCGCACTTTGGAAATACTTAAGAGAATTGCAAGGTCAATAGATTTTCTGGGGTCCGCCCTGAAATTTATAGCCGGTACCCCGGACCACGAAGATTTTGAACTGCTCTTGACAAAGGAAAGCATACTAATAGAAAACAACAATAGGCAGATTAGAATTAACTCCGATTTACAAAATAGAATTAACGAAATTACCAACCTAATCAATACACTTCGCGGAAATCAAACGGATTGGATATTAAAAGACGAGGAAACATTGCTCTGTGAAAATTTGGTAAGAAGAAATAACCATATAATCAGCCAACTAAACAGACTAGCACTCTCCATTGTGTTGGCAAAAAGTAATATCATAAATCCACTTATTTTGGATGACGAAGAGATGGATCAAGCGTTCAATTCCGAACAATTACCCTTTAGTTTAAGTAATTTACTTTTAGTATCTAAGGTAAAAATTTTGCAAAGTTCTGATGTTATTTACTATATTCTTAAGGTTCCTAAGGTTACAAATTTCTGTCAATTCCTAAAAATCTATCCTGTAGTCCATAATAATAGTATCGTAAAGCTAGAGACCACGCTTGCGGCAAAATGTAGCGATACGTTTCAACCACTCGAGAACTGCAATGACACTCTGGTAGCTAAAGTGTGCAAACCGGCTCACTCAGATTGCTTGGGTCAGATGCTAAATAATAACACAGCTAATTGTTCATCAGAATCGGCATATCACATACCATCAGTTCAAAAAATAGAAGAGGGCATCATTATTCTTAACAACGTGCAACCAACGACAATATTTGATCAACGAAAATTGGAAATAAGGGGAACGTATCTGCTTCTTTTTCGTGACTCTATCACCATAAATGATACAACTTACGTGGTAAAAAGAGAACCGACTTATATCCAACCACATCCTCCAAAAACCGTATCCATTAATTACTTGGAACACCATACGAGTTTGTCCCTACCATATTTGCACCAAATTTATATCGACAACATCTCTCGCATTCACGAATTGAAGGAGGGTATATCTGTTCATCGTAATTTGTTCTGGACGATTTTTTCTTTTCCTCCATTATTATTGATCGCAATAGCAATTTTTTTCATCCACCGCAGAAACAAATTAGCAACTAATAAAGTAAAAACTCAGAGGGCAGTAGAGGAAATTTTGGCACGAGTCGAGGACGGCTCGTCTTAAGAGGGGGAGAAGTTAGCGCATTGCACACTTGCAAAGCTAAAACAGAGATTTGATGATTCCCTTGAATCACTCCCACGCTACTGGCTGTTCGTAATTAGATCGCACAGCTTACTCCTACGCCTGCCCGTCTTTTGGATTTTGCAAATAAACAAATCTTACAGCGGTCAAGCTGATCATCAATTTACGTACGTGACTTTTGGCAGCTTGAGGAATGCAGCTGAGAATGCATTCGTACCAACATACAAACAAAGCTGCCGGCGCAACTACACCAACACAAACTCAATAGCTACACCGCAAGTAGGGATTTAGGGTAGATTGTAAGAATATAGTTTTTAGTTGAGATTGGAGTTTAATAAAGAACTTTCGAAAGTTGAGATTGGAGTTTAATAAAGAACGGTCGAAAGTTGAGATTGGAGTTTAATAAAGAACGGCAAAAATTAGAAAAGTTATATAATGTGTTTGGAAGGCTGTAGCTCCTGAATTAATGGTCCGATCTGGAATTTGAACTCAAAACTAAATAATCTTCCTAGATCCGAAGTTAGCGATATAGAGGTATAGCGGTTCAAAAGTTACAACACTTCAAAGTTGAAGTGGATACATTTGTACCCGGGTGTGTGTTCTAGGGTAAATAGAACAAAGTATATGTTAAAACTACACGAACAATTAACAGGACCGTGGCAACAAGAGAGACTTGATAATATACCAAACCTTCCTAGAGAACTGAAGAACAGTATCCGTAATATACTCAATATAAAGGAAACTGGAACAGTGACACTATTCCAAAAAACGGATGACAACTACCTATTGCTCGATATGCGTTGAAGCGGCCTTATGCGGTGAGCACCAAATAAAAATATGCCAGGAATGTAAGCAGAATTTCGCATAAATTTTTTTATAATTACTTTAAGAAACATAAAACTTTGTATTTTCAATAAATAAAATCAAAACAGAAGACATACAAGTTTTTTGAACATTTATTTTAAATTTTTGTGTTGTACGTAAAATTTACGTATATTAGCATTAACGTAGGGTAAAACTATCTTACGATTCTAGGGTTAAGAACACGCTCTGCAGTAAAATGGAATTATTACTAAGTTTAGTAGCCGACGATGCATGTGAGTCAAAAACTGATAATTTTTTATTAAATTTAAGAAAAAAACCTCGTCAAGCTTAAAAGAAGGACATATTTTGTAAGAAGTTTATTATTAAAACAAAAAATACCGAAAAACAAATTTTTTTTGAAACAATAAAACCATTTCCCGAGGATATATTTTTTTCTCATTTTCGAATGAATTAGTCCACTTTTAAGGTAAATTTTCGATATCCAGTTGAATCAGTTTTTAATAAAACCATTTTATGAAGGGTTTAAAAGCCGCCCTAGCTCCATTTTTTATTTCTTCCACAACCTTATTCCAGAGGACGCTCTTCCTCCTCTTTCCCGAGGAGAACTCGCTTTCCATGCTCAGTCTTACTCTGAGCAGCAATTTCCCTTCGGAAGTACTAAAATAATCTCTAAAACAAAGAAAAATATAATGAAATATAGTTTAAATATCGTGTTTTCAATATATTTTTTCATAAAAAGTTAAAAAAAATTACTATTATACTTACTTTTAATCAGGCATCGTTAATTGGCAGTCTTAAAATTTTTCCTACATATATTGCACGACTTTTTATGCAGAAATGACATTTAAGAACGCGTTGAATTTGCAGTGCTGATGCGTCGTATGTTGCGCATTATAATGCGTTTCTGAATATACCCATTTGCAAATACGTTTCTTTGAAGTATTCTTTTATTTATTTTAAACTTCAAAGTTTTATACTATCTAGAAAATGCATACATACATATGTATATTATTCCCTGTAAGAAAATGTAAATTGGTTGCTGCAGTGCGTATGCACATGCTATAAGAATTGAAGATGCAATTGAACTTTTGCACAAACATTACTAACATAGTATATGTATATACTGATATACATACACATCAATATACCAAACCACTTGTATGCTCTATGAATTCTGGTCTAAAATTAATATCCACTCGAAAAAATAGTAAAAATGTTCATCAAATTTGTATAGTTTTAAATTTACTAAAACGCACACACCAAAATGTGAGGTCGTTTTATAATGTATTTTGTTTAAATTCTTCTTTTTAAATTAAATCAACAAACTTTAAAGTTACTTTGATTTTAAATGTTCGCGCATCATCAATCATTTAAGTTTGTTTGAAAATATAAATTTTATCAAATTTCGTTTATCAAGGGAACATAAAAATGCACAAGCAAATTCCTTGCAAAATTCCGTCGGCTATTCGTCAATTTGTTTGCATACAGAAGCCAAAAACTGAGCAGAGCCAGTGTACTTGCTCATAATTCACTGTAATCAGCTCTGTTAAGAAGTTCCCCGCTGTCGAGTTGAACGAGGTGAAAAAGTCTTCGCGGTTTCACTTCATTTTTGCCAATTCACACTATCCGTAGCCCGTGAGACTTCTCTATACATTAACTTTCTCTGACACCTGTATTACTTGCAGAGAACGTAAATTCATAGAGAAGGCGCAGTCCCGGCCCGTTCCTCCTAACAAAATATGGGTAGGAAAGCACAAGTTAACAGTAGGAAATTAATTAATATGGCTGCCGGAGAGAAATGAGAGGGAGAGAGTGATACGCAAGTGTGGAAAAATGTAGTTTACATTAGCTTACATTTGCTTGCGTACAGAACAGATTTGTTCATTTGATATGTCCATATGATTTGTATGCATGTTTACAGATTTGTTCTTTTTGGTTTTTTTATAAAAATTGCGCGTAATTTAGGACATATGTATGTAATTAAGTTATGAAAATTCCGCGAAATTTTATGTATGTATGTTTATATACATATATTAGCAAAGGACATATTTATTTTAGGTTTACATATATGAAAATTGCGCCAAATATTGAAAAGCTCTTATGATTGCTTGTAACCAATTGAACTTGAATGCGCACATTCTCATTATTTTATTTACATATTTATAAAAAACTTTTGAATTTAAAGGATCGGGTGTAGGATAATGCCGTATGGGTAATTTGAAGCCAAGTATAATGATTTATTTAATGAAACTTGGTTGAGATGTAAGGGAGTGGCTCATGAACAACTTTTATATCTTTCAATATTTACACGCATTTTAATACAATACACTTATAAATTGGTACATAATACAACTATGTATGTATGTTGTTCTAAATTTCACTTCAATTCATAAAATAAAAACTTTAATTAGGCTATGATGATGTCCCACCGAACAAGTGGACCGAAAAAAAGAAAAAAAGGAGCTGATGTATCGAGAGATGCGTGCCTAAGGATAAAGTTATACTTTTTGCGTTTCCTAGGGACGAAGATACCCGTAAGAATTGGGCCTTGGCTTGCAACGTGCAAGTGTCAAGCACTGACAGGGTTTTTATTTGCCAACGCCATTTTGAACCCACATTGGTTACAAAATATAAACTCTTGAAAGGGGCTTTTCCTTGCTTCAATTTAGAGCCAGTAAATAGAAGTCGCTCGCCTAGTGCTGCCTCTGATTGGGCTTGCCCGCCCGTCACTGCAACTTATTGTAGGGTAGTTAAGCAAGTAGAAGAAGATTTAACTCTGGAAGAGTTTGAGAAATATTCGATATTAGAGGAAAACAGGCAGGCTAGTTATAGTAATCAGATCTGCGTGGACTTAGAAACCACAATCACTCGCGAACGGTTTGCTCAGTCTGCTCGCTATTATCAGAGCAACGCGGTCAAATTCAATAAACGTATTGAGGAGCTTGAAAAAGAAAACAATGACCTAAAAAATAAATATTCTGAGTTGTTGAAACGTGCAATAATTGCGGAAGAAAGTTGTAGCAACTTTTGCAAAAATGATCGTCAGTACCAAAAAAGGTTGGTATAATGAGGACGAAAAGACATTGGCTCAAAATTTGAACTATATGTCCACTAAAGCATATACTTTTATGCGTGACGATGTAGGTTTTTGTTTACCACACAAATCATCGCTTTTGCGTTGGCGCCCCATCAGGTATGTTGTTCCAGGTTTCAATGCCAATGTCGTTAACAATTTAAGCAAAATTGCTAGCAAAATGTCCGGCACAGAACGCATATGCATTTTATTATTTGATGAAATTAGCATCAAGCCGGATCTTACTTATAATAAAAGTAGGGATATAATTGATGGGTTTGTGGACCATGGGGAAGGTCAACGTCAAAGCAGAATAGGGAACAAATGTTGTTTTTTTATGGTTAAAGGGTTGTGCTCTAAGTGGAAGTATGTATTTTCCTACTATATTTCCAAAAATGGTTTTAATGGTACAGAGTTACATCAAATTGTAATGAGTAACATTTTATTTTTCAGGGTTTTCTCCGTCTTTCAGATTTTTCTCTATCTTTCAGGTTTTCCTTTTATCTTATTTTTCAGGTAGCACCTGAGCCTAGATTTTTAAACCACTACAATTTTCACTTAATCACGACAATAATTTAATTCGACAGGATTTCCTTACAAAATCAATATATTCGTTCAGCTAAATCAAATGAATATCTGCATATGAAAAATCGTTCATATGGACGTGCAAAAGCAAACACGCATATACATAAATACATGCATACAAACTTCCATAGCCATACATACATATGAGTCTGCGAGCACTTGCGACAGAAAAAATATTTCGATTTGCTATTGCTGTCGAGAATTTAGAACACATATTTACATACATATATTGATGCATACATATGTACGGAGCCGCGGCCACTCGACTTGACAAAAATTCAAGATTTGCCAAATATTGGCAAATAATTCAACGCGAAATATTCCAATATTGACTATTTTCGAATTGTCGAGAAAATTGGCATATGGGCGGCTCGTTTTATGAATGAAAGTACTTGCTCTTAGAACTATGAGCTCGAATTTATCAATGAATTTTTTGATGATGAGTTTTTGTTGTACAGTACAAGAATTGAAACTGTTCGGCGCCGCCGCGACTGTTCAGCGCTATGTCAACTAGAATGATGGCCGCTACGCCTGCGCATAAGACTGCATTTTGTTCTTGTAGTCGCTAGGCTTAGAATTTTAGTTTTGGAAGCATACACATGTAGAGGCATAAAGTAAGTATGTGCGGTTATATGTATGTATATACGAATATTCATTGTTTTGCTTAAAACTTTTACGTACATATGTACATTGTCCCAACATATGTATTCATATGTATATGCATACATACATACATATGTATATGTACGCGAATACCGTTTAGATGAGTTTTTTTGCATATGTTAGGAATATGTTTGCATACGTTTGTCTATTTGCTTTTGAATTTTTTATATGTAGAGTAGAATGGGGTAAGATAGGTATGGGGGCACAATAGGTAGGTGAGGTTTTCGTCGCACTGTTTTTGCAGAGGTCACTCGTCTTATGTGAATTGAATACGTGGTGGGGAACAACGTTTGCGACTGTCATTTCGGTCGTCACCATTCATTAGTTATCCTAGTTCTGGCGTCGTTTAGTTTTTTGTGAGCTTTTCTCCGACATAGCATTTTTTTTATTCTACGGTGCAGTGCATTTAATGTATGTAAATATTTGTCAGGTGAGTTTTATTTTACGTAGAAAATAAGGCTGAACACGAATAATGTGTTAGTTTTTTGATATTATTGTTTAAAAAAAAAATATCGACACTAACATACAACATGTGCTTGGGGGCACTATAGGTCAGCCGTCTGGGGGCATTATAGGTCACTACTTTTAATTGAATAAAATAAATTTTAATTGTTATTGCAGCAAAATGGTGCGTAATTATGTGCGAAAAACGCCGAAACGAAATGAAGAGGATGTAAAAAACGCAATCGCGACAGTCCGAGATGGCGCTAGTGTTCGATCAGCCTCTAAACAATTTAAAATTCCGTTCGAAACATTACGTGCTCGCGTGATGAATTAAAGAAAAATTCCTAACTTTTATAACATGTGCAGTGTTCATACTCTATAAATAAAAGTTAAAACGTTAATTTCCAAGCCATGTACATTGTTCTTTTCCTCTCACACATAGTGACCTATCGTGCCCCCCCGATTTTGAAAATATCGAAAAAAGTACCTTTGTCTTATTGAATGCAGCTTCCAAAAAATATTTAGCCAAACATAAGTCAGTATAACCAAAATGTTAGCAGATAAATAACCTTTCAAAATCTTGCTTATTTTTCAAAATCAATGCAAAAACACCGTAGCAAGAGCTCTCCAAAAAAAAAATGACCTATCTTACCCCATTCTACTCTAGATACATATGAGCTGTGTTTTGAGGCAGGTCAAGATTTTTTTCTGCCCACATGAATATGGATGATAGATGGTATATATAATATATTCAACACTTTGTAGTATATGAATATACATACATATGGATATAAAAATTTAAAAAGGACACATATTGTTGAATAATAACCGTTGATGCAAATGAATGGTTTACAAAGCCAATTTTTTATGTGAATATTTTGAAATTATTTTGATAATGCACTTAATATCAATACAATTTAGTTAATTAGATACATACTTAAAATTTCACATTCATGCATGCATATACTTAGAATTAATTTATTCATCTCACAAGAAATAATCCATTTGCGCATGCAAAATGCCGACGGCAAATAAGCATGAAAAATAAATGTGATTTTTGCATACATACATACATACATATGTATATTAGAAATATGTTTGCATACGTTTGTCTATTTGCTTTGAATTCTTTATATGCAGATGTGTATGAGAGGTGTATGAGCTGGCTTTTGAGGCAAGTCATGTTTTTTTCTGCCCACATGAATATGGATGGTAGATGTTATATTAATTCAACACTTTACTGAATAATAAACCTTGATGTAAATGAATGGTTTACAAAGTTATTTTTTGTGTTATGATATTTGAATAATTTTGATAATAGACCTAAATTCAATACAATTTAGTCAATGAGATACTTAAAATTTCATATTCGTGCATGCATATACTTAGAATTATTATTATTATTATTTATTAGAGAAATATGAAATATAACACTAACTGATAGAGCACTCTAGCTACTTAGGCCTACGGTGCTATTGCGTTACTTAGAATTAATTTATTCATCTCACAAGAAATAATCCATTTGCGCATGCAAAATGCCGACGGCAAATAAGCATGAAAGAAAAATGTACAAGTCTGCTGTTATTTTCTTTTCCCTAACATCAAATCATGGCATTTTACATTTCAATGCAAACGCTATATTTATTTCTGTTGACTACGCTCCGCTATGTTGACTACGCTCCGCTATGTTAACTCTCTACTGTTAACTTCCTACCCTCGTTTTGATGTGTTTTGACATTTAACCTGTCCATTCGTTCCTGCGCCTTCTCTATGAAATTACGTTCTCTGTTACTTGCAGAGAACGTTAAATATAGAGAATTCTCACGAGCTAATATACGAATAGTGTGAATTGTCAAAAATGAAGTGAAACCGCGAACACTATTTCACCTCGCTTAACTCGACAGCGGGGAAGTTCTTAACAGGGCTGATTACAGTGAATTATGTACAAGTACATTGGCTCTGCTCAGTTTTTGGTTTCTGTATGAAATCAAATTGACGAATGCCGACGGCATTTTGCAAGGCATTTGCTTGTGCATTTTTATGTTCCCTTGGTAAACGAAAATTTATTCAATTTGTATTTTCAAACAAAGGTGATGAAGAAAAAATTATTGAATTTATTATATGCGCCAAATCAAATCAAAGTAACTTTAATATTTTGATTTAATTTAAAAAAATACATTATAAAACGACCTCTCACATTTTGGTATGTGCGTTTTAGTAAATTTAAAACTAAACAAATTTGACGAAAATGTTTACTAATTTTTTGAGTCGAAATTAATTCATAGCATACAAGTGTTTTGGTATATCGACATATGTATTTACATTTGAACATACATTTATTTGTTCCTTTGGCAAACCAAATCTTTTTCAATTTACATTTTATTACAGGGAATAATAATATACATACATTTGTATGTATGCATTTTCTACATAGTATAAAACTTTAAAATAAATAAAGGAAAACTTCAAAGAAGCGTGTGTATTTGCATATATGGGACAACTAAATTCAATTGCATCTTTATTAAATATGTATATGTTGCACGCATATGTGTGCACTGAAGCAACATGACCTACCTCACGAGCATCGCCTTATATTTCATGTAAATAACCTAATGATCAAATTCCTGCCTCACAAATGCTAAAACAAATTTCTTTTGAATACTCATGTACATATTTGTATGTGCGTATGTACACTTGGTGCCCATATCCCTTCAAACAAATCAAAAAATTCTGTATACAAAACGCTTCATTACCAGGCACACAGGAAGATGGCATATGCAAATATAAATATTGAATTCAAGCAAAACAATGCTTATTAATATACACATATGCATGTGTATACAACCGCACACACAGGGCATTCGCTTTATTCCTCAAAGTGCGTATGTCGTTCAAAGCTAAAATTCTATGCCTAGCGACTACAAGAACAAAATGCAGTCATAGACGCAGGCGTAGCGGCCATCATTCTAGTTGCCATAGCGCTGAACAGTCGCGGCGGCGCCGAACAATTTCAACTATTGTACTGTGCAACAAAAACTCATCTTCAAAAAATTCATTGATAAATTCGAGCTCATAGTTCTAAGAGCAAGAACTTTCATTCATAAAACGAGCCGCCCATATGCCAATTTTCTCGACAATTCGAAAATAGTCAATATTGGAATATTTCGCGTAGAATTATTTGCCAATATTTGATAAATCTTCAATTTTTGTCAAGTCGAGTGCCCGCGGCATCGTACATATGTATGCAAAAATATATGTATGTAAATATGTCTTTCTAAATGCTCGACAGCCGCAGCTGCTGTGCGTCAAGTGCGCGCATGAGCATACAGTAAGTTGCAGAAGAAAACAAGTAGCTTAAAAAAAAGGTCTGATTCGGACATTTTAATACTAAGATAAAATTTGGAAACAATTATTTTATGTTAACTGATAGTAGGCAAATAGTTAATTAGTAGATTACTTTACGTATGTAGCTTTTCAATTGATAAAAAGTGCACAAAACATATGCATATATCTGCAGTTAGAAACTTACTCTGAAATCAGAGCATTTGAAGATGCCTGTAACATTTCAAGCTTACTGTACATACAATGCTGTGCCAATGAATGTGCGCTGCGCCTATGAATGCGCGCTGGATTTCTTGAGAAGTTTTACCGTTTTATCTTGTGTTGTGGCTGGTGAGCATACATACACACAGCATATACATATGCGCAAATGTATATAAATTCACAAATTTACATTTGCATATGCCATCTTCCTGTGCGCCTGGTAATGAAGCGTTTGCTATAGAGGATTTTGATTCAGTTGAAGGGAATTCAACAAAGTTTTACAGACACCCGACAGACAGACATAACATATGTACATAATTTGGATGATTTGGAGAAATTCAAATATATAGGTCATATTAAAAAGCTACCTAGCATTCTTTGCTTCTAATCACCAACAAATTCTTATCGACTGCTGCTAAATTTACATAATTCAGCCCCTTACTGTTAATTTTTGTTGAAAAATGTGTCTGTGGTGAAATTGTCTTCGCGAGACGAGTACCCCTCGAAAATGAATACTTTCCTGTCATTGAGACTTCTCTATACATTAACGTTCTCTGTTACTTGTTTCAGAGAACGTAAATTCATAGAGAAGGCACAGTCCCGGCCCGTTCCTCCTAACAAAATACGGGTAGGAAAATGAAATCAGCACAAATTAACAGTAGGAAATTAATTAATATGGCTGCCGGAGAGAAATAAGAGGGAGAGAGTGATACGCAAATGTAAAAAAATTGAGTTTACATTAGCTTACATTTGCTTGCGTACAGAACAGATTTGTTCATTTGATATGTCCATATGATTTGTATGCATGTTTACAGATTTGTTCTTTTTGGTTTTTTTATGAAAATTGCGCGTAATTGTATGTATGATTGTTTATATATACATATATTAGCATAGGGCATATGTATGTAATTAAGTTATGAAAATTGCGCGAAATTTTATGTATGCATGTTTATATACATATATTAGCAAAGGACATATGTATATTAGCTTTACATATATGAAAATTGCGCCAAATATTTATTTAGAAAGCACACTTTCTCATTATTTTATTTACATATTTATAAAAAACTTTTGAATTTAAAAGATCGGGCTTAGGATAATGCCGTATGGGCAATTATAGGCCAAGTATAATGATTTATTTAATGAAACTTGGTTGAGATGTTAGATGAAAACTATAAATCCCCGGAGGATGCGGGTTCTAGTTTTATATATGTATATTATATGATTATACTGAATATACCTCAATTTAAATTTTGTAAAAATTAAAATAAAAATTTTAATTAGGCTATGATGATGTGAACAAGTGGACCGAAAAAAAGAAAAAAAGAAGCTGCTGTATCGAGAGCTGCGTGCCTAAATATAAAGTTATACTTTTTGCGTCCAACAAGGTGAGTTGCGCAGGTCCTTAGGGTAAGTAAAACCAGCGTTTATTTATTGTTTATTCTTATATGTATTTATTTATATTTATTTTTCCTATTTTCCAGATTTTTTTATTTTTCAGGGTTTTCTCCATCTTTCGGATTTTTCTCTATCTTTCAGGTTTTCCTTTTATCTTCTTTTTCAGGTAGCACCTGAGCCTAGATTTTTAAACCACTGCAATTTTCACTTAATCACGATGGATTGAGAGTAGTGTTTTAAAAATCAGGTAAATCGCAATGACTTAATCGATGTCAATATCGAAGTCGTGTGAGAAATTGTTATAGTATGAGAACAATTTCGTAATTCGTGCTTTCACAATTTCATATATATTTTTTTTTCATTTCAGGAAATGTAAATACCTATTATTTATAGTATTGTAATATATATACATATACATATAAGAGTACTTAAATTACTTGTGAATAAAAATAAAAAATTAAAATTAAAAAAACTAGTATTTCATTTTCTTAAGGATAATAATATTTATTTGGTAAGAAGAATTTAAATGAACATATACCAATAATTTAATTCGACAGGATTTCCTTACAAAATTAATATATTCGTTCAGCTAAATCAAATGAATATCTGCATATGAAAAATCGTTCATATGGACGTGCAAAAGCAAACACGCATATACATAAATACATGCCTACAAACTTCCATAGACATACATACATATGAGGCTGCGAGCACTTGCGACAGAAAAAATATTTCGATTTGCTATTGCTGTCGAGAATTGAGAACACATATTTACATACATATATTGATGCATACATATGTACGGAGCCGCGGCCACTCGACTTGACAAAAATTCAAGATTTATCAAATATTGGCAAATAATTCAACGCGAAATATTCCAATATTGACTATTTTCGAATGGTCGAGAAAATTGGCATATGGGCGTCTCGTTTTATGAATGAAAGTACTTTGCTCGTAGAAATATGAGCTCGAACTTATCAATGAATTTGTTTTTGTTGTGCTTTTTAATATTTGAAAGTGTTCAGCGCCGTCGCGGGTAAATAATCATGGCCGCAACAGCTACGCCTAGGAATGCATTTTGTTCTTGTAGTCGCTAGGCTTAGAATTTTAGTTTTGGAGGCATACATATGTAGAGGCATAAAGTAAGTATGTGCGGTTATATGTACATAGGTATATACGAATATTCATTGTTTTGCTTAGAATAGAAACTTTTACGTACATATGTACATTGTCCCAACATATGTATTCATATGTATATGCATATATACATACATATGTATATGTACGCGAATATCATTTAGATGAGCTTTTTTGGCATATGTTAGGAATATGTTTGCATACGTTTGCCTATTTGCTTTTCAATTTTTTATATGTAGATACATATGAGCTGTGTTTTGAATATGGATGGTAGATGTTATATCTATTTAGTATATGAATATACATACATATGGATATAAAAATTTAAAAAGGACACATATTGTTGAATAATAACCGTTGATGCAAATGAATGGTTTACAAAGCCAATTTTTTATGTGAATATTTTGAAATTATTTTGATAATGCACTTAATATCAATACAATTTAGTTAATTAGATACTTAAAATTTCACATTCATGCATGCATATACAGTGCACTCGCGGTAACTCGAATAGCCGCTAAGTCGAACGACGTGCTAACTCGAACACATTTTTTCCCCTATTGACTTCTTTGTAACTCGAACAATAAAAATGCGCTATAACTCGAACAAAAAAAACAAATTTATTTGTACACACATTCTTTTCAAACATGTACATTTTGTACATAGATACATATGTAATAGTATATGTATATAAATTATATGTATACTAGTGTATTGTCCATATGAATATTTCGGCGTTAATATCCCGTTAGTTTTCTGGAAACAACATATTGCATTGACCAAATTGCTTTAAATTTGTCATTTGTAGTGTATCAGTGCACGTGAGTAATGGATCGTAAAAGGTTGAAGTGTTTAACATTAAAAGAGAGGGCTGAAGTCCTTAACAAAATTAAACGTGGACGTAGTGTTACTTCTCTAGCGAAGGAATATGGGGTAGCCAAGTCCACCATAAGTCTTATAAAAAAGAAAGATAAGGCAATTTATGGCTTGCACTAACGCTACCGGCAACCATAAGCTTAAACTTCTCGTTATTGACAAAGCAAGAAATCCTCGTGTTTTCAAAAATTTTAACTGTCCGGTGGAGTACAAAAATTCCAAATTAGCCTGGATGACTTCGGCGATTTTCAAAGACTGGTTTCATAATTCGTTCGTGCCGCAGGTAAAATCCAGATTCATTAAAACAATTTTTTTAACCAAGTTAAATGACTTTCATATTTAGGTAAGAAAATATTTGAAAGATGGGGGACTACCTGATAAGGCTCTTCTTCTAATTGATAATGCCCCATCACATCCCAACGAAATCGAATGGTTTAATTTTAACTATGTTTATGCCGCCGAATGTGACACCATTGATCCAGCCAATGGACCAAAATGTAATTCGTATAACGAAACTATACTACAGAAATTTTCTACTGGCTTCCATTTTCAACAATCGATCGAAAAATCGATATCGATGACTGTTTTTTTTAACATAGCACACTCAATTGATAAGTCGAACAAATTCGATAAATCGAACAGCGCCTGTTTTAATTAGTTCGAGTTATCGCGAGTGCACTGTACTTAGAATTAATTTATTCATCTAACAAGAAATAATCCATTTGCGCATGCGAAATGCGTACGGGAAATAAGCATGAAAGAGAAATGTGATTTTTGCATACATATGTACATACATATGTATATTAGAAATATGTTTGCATACGTTTGTCTATTTGCTTTGAATTCTTTATATGTAGATGTGTATGAGAAGTGTATGAGCTGGGTTTTGAGGCAAGTCATGTTTTTTTCTGCCCACATGAATATGGATGGTAGATGTTATATTAATTCAACACTTTACTGAATAATAAACCTTGATGTAAATGAATGGTTTACAAAGTTATTTTTTGTGTTATGATATTTGAATAATTTTGATAATAGACCTAAATTCAATACAATTTAATCAATTAGATACTTAAAATTTCATATTCATGCATGCATATACTTAGAGTTATTATTATTATTATTTATTAGAGAAATATGAAATATAACACTAATTGATAGAGCACACTAGCTACTTAGGCCTACGGTGCTATTGCGTTACTTAGAATTAATTTATTCACCTCACAAGAAATAATCCATTTGCGCATGCAAAATGCCGACGGCATATAAGCATGAAAGAAAAATGTACAAGTCTTCTGTTTTTTTCTTTTCCCTAACACCAAATCATGGCATTTTACATTTCAATGCAAACGCTATATTTATTTCTGTTGACTACGCTCCGCTATGTTAACTCTCTTCTGTTAACTTCCTACCCTCGTTTTGATGGGTTTTGACATTTAACCTGCCCATTCGTTCCTGCGCCTTCTCTATGAATTTACGTTCTCTGCTTGTTTGCTAACAACTTTGTATTTCTCCTGACAACAGCTACATGTTCCTCTTGACAACAATTGTGTCTCTCGATTTCCAACAAGTTTGTGCTTCTCTCGACAACAACTGTGTGTCTCGCTTTACAACAACTGTGCAGAGAACATTGATGAATAGAGAAGTCTCACGAGCTACGAATAGTGTGAGTTGTCATAAATGAAGTGAAACCGCGAACACTATTTCACCTCGCTTAACTCGACAGCGGGGAAGTTCTTAACAGAGCTGATTACAGTGAATTATGTACAAGTACATTGGCTCTGCTCAGTTTTTGGTTTCTGTATGAAATCAAATTGACGAATGCCGACGGCATTTTGCAAGGAATTTGCTTGTGCATTTCTATGTTCCCTTGATAAACGAAAATTTATTCAATTTATATTTTCAAACAAATATAACCAAATAAAAAGACAACATTTAAAATCAAAGTAACTTTAATGTTTGTTGTTTTAATTTTAAAAGAAAAATTGAAACAAAATTCATTATAAAACGACCCACATTTTGTTGTGTGCGTTTTAGTGTAAATTTGATGAAAATTTTTACTAATTTTTCGAGTCGAAATTAATTTTAGACAAGAATTCAAAGAGCATATTGGTATATTGATGAATATATATGTATATCAATATATGTTTATATACATATATTTTGTTAGTTATATTTGAGCAAAAGTTCAATTGCATCTTCAATTCTTATAGTGTTACAAATGTATGTATGTGCACACGCACTGCAGCAACAATGACCTATCTCACGACTCATTGCCTTATCATATTATATTTATGTACATTTGAATATGCATTTTTGTTCCTTTGCCAAACGAAATTTTTTTAAATTTACATATGTATATTACAGGGAATAATTCATATATGTATGCATTTTATAGATAGTACAAAACTTTGAAATTTAAAATAAATAAAAGAAAACTTCAAAGAAACGTATTTGCATACATATATGGGACAACTAAGTTCTATTGCATCTTTAATAAATATAGTGTTGCACGCATATGTATGCACTGAAGCAACATGACCTACCTCACGAGCATCGCCTTATCATATTTCATGCAATAATTAGGGTGTAAATATTCGAATGATCGAATTCCTGCAAATGCTAAAACAACTTCTTCTGCATATGCATCGACGTATGTGCATGTGCGTATATGCACACTTGATGCCCTAACTATATATACATATATGTACGTTCAATTGATCAAATCAAAAAATTCTGTATGCAAAACGCTTCATTACTAGGCACACAGGAAGATGGCATATGCAAATATAAATATATGAATTGAATTCAAGCAAATCAATGCTTATTAATATACACATATGCATGTACATACAACCGCACACACAGGGCACTCACTTTATTCCTCAAAATGCGTATGTCGTTCAAAGCTAAAATTCTATGCCTAGCGACTACAAGAACAAAATGCAGTCTTAGGCGCAGGCGTAGCGGCCATCATTCTAGTTGACATAGCGCTGAACAGTCGCGGCGGCGCCGAACAGTTTCAACTATTGTACTGTGCAACAAAAACTCATCATCAAAAAATTCATTGATAAATTCGAGCTCATAGTTCTAAGAGCAAGTACTTTCATTCATAAAACGAGCCGCCCATATGTTAATTTTCTCGACAATTCGAAAATAGTCAATATTGGAATATTTCGCATAGAATTATTTGCCAATATTTGATAAATCTTCAATTTTTGTCAAGTCGAGTGCCCGCGGCTTCGTACATATGTATGCATCAATATATGTACGTAAATATGTGTATATGTACAATGCTGTGCCTATGAATATGCGCTGCGCCATGAGTGCGCGCTGGATTTCTGGAGAAGTTTACCGTTTTATTTTGAGCTGTAGCTAGTGAGCATACATACACACAGAATATACATATGCGCATATGTATATAAATTCACAAATTCACAAATATACATTTGCATATGCCATCTTCCTGTGCGCCCGGTAATGAAGCGTTTTCTATAGAGGATTTTGATTCAGTTGAAGGGATTCAACAAAGTTTTACAGACACCAGACAGACAGACGTAACATATGTATATAATTTTGGATGATTTGGAAAAATTCAAATATATAGGTCATATTAAAAAGCTACCTAACATTCTTTGCTTCTAATCACCAACAAATTCTTATCGACTGCTGCTAAATTTACATAATTCAGCCCCTCACTGTTAAATTTTGTTGAAAAATGTGTCTATGGTGAAATTGTCTTCGCGAGACGAGTACCCCTCGAAATTCCATACGTTCCTGTCATTGAGACTTCTCTATACATTAACGTTCTCTGAACTGTGTGTTACTGTGTCTCGATTGCAGCCTCGTGTTTATACCAGAGAACGTAAATTCATAGAGAAGGCGCAGTCCCGGCCCGTTCCTCCTAACAAAATATGGGTAGGAAAGCACAAGTTAACAGTAGGAAATTAATTAATATGGCTGCCGGAGAGAAATGAGAGGGAGAGAGTGATACGCAAGTGTGAAAAAATGTAGTTTACATTAGCTTACATTTGCTTGCGTACAGAACATATTTGTTCATTTGATATGTCCATATGATTTGTATGCATGTTTACAGATTTGTTCTTTTTGGTTTTTTTATAAAAATTGCGCTTAATTTAGGACATATGTATGTAATTAAGTTATGAAAATTGCGCGAAATTTTATGTATGCATGTTTATATACATATATTAGCAAAGGACATATTTATTTTAGGTTTACATATATGAAAATTGCGCCAAATATTGAAAAGCTCTTATGATTGCTTGTAACCAATTGAACTTGAATGCGCACATTCTCATTATTTTATTTACATATTTATAAAAAACTTTTGAATTTAAAGGATCGGGTGTAGGATAATGCCGTATGGGTAATTTGAAGCCAAGTATAATGATTTATTTAATGAAACTTGGTTGAGATGTAAGGGAGTGGCTCATGAACAACTTTTATATCTTTCAATATTTACACGCATTTTAATACAATACACTTATAAATTGGTACATAATACAACTATGTATGTATGTTGTTCTAAATTTCACTTCAATTCATAAAATATATGGTCACAAACGCATTTTTACTGGTTTTTATACTTGTATTCAAAACAACAATATCCTTTCGCTAAATTACACAATTTTAACAATTAATTACTTGAAAACTATAAATCCCCGGAGGGTGCGGTTTCTTGTTTTATATATGTATATGATTATACTGAATATACCTCAATTTAAATTTTGTAAAAATTAAAATAAAAACTTTAATTAGGCTATGATGATGTCCCACCGAACAAGTGGACCGAAAAAAAGAAAAAAAGAGGCTGATGTATCGAGAGCTGCGTGCCTAAGGATAAAGTTATACTTTTTGCGTTTCCTAGGGACGAAGAGACCCGTAAGAATTGGGCTTTGGCTTGCAACGTGCAAGTGTCAAGCACTGACAGGGTTTTTATTTGCCAACGCCATTTTGAACCCACATTGGTTACAAAATATAAACTCTTGAAAGGGGCTTTTCCTTGCTTCAATTTAGAGCCAGTAAATAGAAGTCGCTCGCTCGCCTAGTGCTGCCTCTGATTGGGCTTGCCCGCCCGTCACTGCAACTTATTGTAGGGTAGTTAAGCAAGTAGAAGAAGATTTAACTCTGGAAGAGTTTGAGAAATATTCGATATTAGAGGAAAACAGGCAGGCTAGTTATAGTAATCAGATCTGCGTGGACTTAGAAACCACAATCACTCGCGAACGGTTTGCTCAGTCTGCTCGCTATTATCAGAGCAACGCGGTCAAATTCAATAAACGTATTGAGGAGCTTGAAAAAGAAAATAATGACCTAAAAAATAAATATTCTGAGTTGTTGAAACGTGCAATAATTGCGGAAGAAAGTTGTAGCAACTTTTGCAAAAATGATCGTCAGTACCAAAAAAGGTTGGTATAATGAGGACGAAAAGACATTGGCTCAAAATTTGAACTATATGTCCACTAAAGCATATACTTTTATGCGTGACGATGTAGGTTTTTGTTTACCACACAAATCATCGCTTTTGCGTTGGCGCCCCATCAGGTATGTTGTTTCAGGTTTCAATGCCAATGTCGTTAACAATTTAAGCAAAATTGCTAGCAAAATGTCCGGCACAGAACGCATATGCATTTTATTATTTGATGAAATTAGCATCAAGCCGGATCTTACTTATAATAAAAGTAGGGATATAATTGATGGGTTTGTGGACCATGGGGAAGGTCAACGTCAAAGCGGAATAGGGAACAAATGTTGTTTTTTTATGGTTAAAGGGTTGTGCTCTAAGTGGAAGTATGTATTTTCCTACTATATTTCCAAAAATGGTTTTAATGGTACAGAGTTACATCAAACTGTAATGAGTAACATTTTATTTTTCAGGGTTTTCTCCGTCTTTCAGATTTTTTTCTATCTTTCAGGTTTTCCTTTTATCTTATTTTTCAGGTAGCACCTGAGCCTAGATTTTTAAACCACTACAATTTTCACTTAATCACGACAATAATTTAATTCGACAGGATTTCCTTACAAAATCAATATATTCGTTCAGCTAAATCAAATGAATATCTGCATATGAAAAATCGTTCATATGGACGTGCAAAAGCAAACACGCATATACATACATAAATACATGCCTACAAACTTCCATAGACATACATACATATGAGGCTGCGAGCACTTGCGACAGAAAAAATATTTCGATTTGCTATTGCTGTCGAGAATTGAGAACACATATTTACATACATATATTGGCATACATATGTACGGAGCCGCGGCCACTCGACTTGACAAAAATTCAAGATTTGCCAAATATTGGCAAATAATTCAACGCGAAATATTCCAATATTGACTATTTTCGAATTGTCGAGAAAATTGGCATATGGGCGGCTCGTTTTATGAATGAAAGTACTTGCTCTTAGAACTATGAGCTCGAATTTATCAATGAATTTTTTGATGATGAGTTTTTGTTGTACAGTACAAAAATTGAAACTGTTCGGCGCCGCCGCGACTGTTCAGCGCTATGTCAACTAGAATGATGGCCGCTACGCCTTCGCATAAGACTGCATTTTGTTCTTGTAGTCGCTAGGCTTAGAATTTTAGTTTTGGAAGCATACACATGTAAGGGCAAAAGTAAGTATGTACGGTTATATTATATGTATATACGAATATTCATTGTTTTGCTTAGAATAGAAACATTTACGTACATATGTACATTGCCCAACATATGTATTCATATATGCATATATACATACGTATGTTTATGTACGCGAATGCCGTTTAGAAGAGTTTTTTTTGCATATGTTAGGAATATGTTTGCATACGTTTGTCTATTTGCTTTTGAATTTTTTATATGTAGATACATATGAGCTGTGTTTTGAGGCAGGTCAAGATTTTTTTCTGCCCACATGAAATGGATGGTAGATGTTATATCTATTTAGTATATGAATATATGTATGTACATACATATGGATATAAAAATTTAAAAAGGACACATATTGTTGAATAATAACCGTTGATGCAAATGAATGGTTTACAAAGCCAATTTTTTATGTGAATATTTTGAAATTATTTTGATAATGCACTTAATATCAATACAATTTAGTTAATTAGATACTTAAAATTTCACATTCATGCATGCATATACTTAGAATTAATTTATTCATCTCACAAGAAATAATCCATTTGCGCATGCAAAATGCCTACGGGAAATAAGCATGAAAAATAAATGTGATTTTTGCATACATACATACATACATATGTATATTAGGAATATGTTTGCATACGTTTGTCTATTTGCTTTGAATTCTTTATATGCAGATGTGTATGAGAGGTGTATGAGCTGGCTTTTGAGGCAAGTCATGTTTTTTTCTGCCCACATGAATATGGATGGTAGATGTTATATTAATTCAACACTTTACTGAATAATAAACCTTGATGTAAATGAATGGTTTACAAAGTTATTTTTTGTGTTATGATATTTGAATAATTTTGATAATAGACCTAAATTCAATACAATTTAGTCAATGAGATACTTAAAATTTCATATTCGTGCATGCATATACTTAGAATTATTATTATTATTATTTATTAGTGAAATATGAAATATAACACTAACTGATAGAGCACTCTAGCTACTTAGGCCTACGGTGCTATTGCGTTACTTAGAATTAATTTATTCATCTCACAAGAAATAATCCATTTGCGCATGCAAAATGCCGACGGCAAATAAGCATGAAAGAAAAATGTACAAGTCTGCTGTTATTTCTTTTCCCTAACATCAAATCATGGCATTTTACATTTCAATGCAAACGCTATATTTATTTCTGTTGACTACGCTCCGCTATGTTGACTACGCTCCGCTATGTTAACTCTCTACTGTTAACTTCCTACCCTCGTTTTGATGTGTTTTGACATTTAACCTGCCCATTCGTTCCTGAGCCTTCTCTATGAATTTACGTTCTCTGTTTATACTGCCGAACAAGCGGCGACATTCCTCCGTTAAGGCATAATGAAAATGGTGCCTGCTTTGGGTTGGTCATTGGGTGGTCACAATCGAAATGGTTTCTGTCTAGCCCTCTAAAATGTTGTTTGATTTAGTATGGATGAGTAAAATCCTTGAAAAAATTATTGCAAGAAGCAAAAATTATTGTAAGAAAAGTAATAACTTTCAAAACTAAACATAGTACAATGGATTTGCTTACCCAACTACAACATTTTGTGCCAGATTTTCTGAGTCTTAAGAGTCGTGTTTCTATTTTAGCGACCGATTTTGAAAAAGCATTTGATTGGGTAGGAGTTCACGCAATTTGTGTCAGGTCTCCAGAAAGCTTTTACTTTTGTAAGATAATTTAATATTTTTAATAATCATAGTTATTTGATTTAACTTATCAAAAGCTATCATAAGCAATACAATGGATGGAGGCGAAACTTGAGGAAAACAATTAGTGCCTTATAATGGCTATATATACAGATGGTTCTAAACGAATAAATACAGTTTCTAAACAAAATGAAAAAAAAACTATTACTGGAGGAATTCTTCCATCATACTCTTCCATGTTTAATGCTGAAGAAGGTGATGGTATCCATCCAGCTGACATTTTCGCAGTAAATTTGCACAACGTCAGAACGACTTGGTTTGTTTATATTCGTGTGTTTCATTTGTGTGTTTGCAAATACTTCTACGTATTAATGATTTATCGATCACAGCTTATTAGATTGTCTGGTTCAATTTTACATTGGGTGAATGGTTATTTGGCACTTGCCAGCAAATTATAATTCAAGATTATGTATGTACGTTTGTTGAGCTTTGTGATCATTTAAAATTTTAGGACAATTTATTATGGCTGTATCATTGCTAGACCGTGGAGAATCACATAAAGCTCTGCTTCGACTCGCTGATAATCGAAAAGACGTACAAACTCTTATTAACGCAGGTCCACAAGAATCGACAACGATGTTATCTGGCGGTGGTTTATACTCGTATACTGTTGCATTGAAGCTGGTTACTGGCTTCGAATTATCACTTCTTCCAATATGAGGAAACCGCACTACCGAGGAAGGCGCCAATGAAGCACAAGCGTGGTTTAAAGAAAACGACAAGACTGGTGAGAATAAGTAGTTTCTACACAAACATTTTCTTTGCTATACGATTTTTGCTATAATTTAACAATAAAGCTGCCGATATTGCCTAGTCACTGTAACAAAAACTCGTTTATGACTATGAGTCATGATTCAATTATAGAAGGTTAGGTAAATAATGACAAGAGCGGTTTGACACTCCCTTATTTAAGGGCTGAGGGAAAAATGTTTTCTCTTTTTGCCTAAAGGTAGTAAAAAAGTACGTAAATAAGAAAGTAATAAGTAAGTAAGTAAAAGTACGCTAATAAGAGAAAAACAAAGTATATTGTTTATTCAATCTTCATTGAAACAAAACAACAGAAAAATTATTGTTTCCTTTTAAAGAAAATATAATATTTATTTAGAACTAGTGAAAACCCGCCCGTTCCGCTGGTCGTCTTTAAAAAAAATCTAGATTAATTAATTAAATTAAGCCGAAAAATACTCTGTGTTTTTTATAAAAATTCTCGTACATGAATAGTAATGAAAGAAGTTTTGAATAATAGTAGCAATTAAAAAACGTTTGATGTGATTTACTTTATTACTTTTTTATTGTAATGCTCTTTGGTATACAATATTCTTCGTTTTTCCATGCGTTGTTGAATAAATGAACAATACCGATGGCTTACCAACTCTTGAGCATGAAACATAAAGTTGGCCATGAGAAAAGCATGGGTATTCTAAATCAATACCACAAATTGATAAAGTTTGGCCTTGTGACTTATATTATTAATAGCATAACCTTTCTACAAAAAATTAAGGAAACGATCACCAATCACGCCGGCAATGATACAATGAATTTTTCACTATAACTGACTTCAGATTAACGTTTATATAATAAGCGTATATGTAACATTTTAAAATTTTTTTAGAACTTTTTTTTTTAATTTTTAATAATAAGTGGTCTTCCTCTTTCTCTTCCTCTTCCTCTTCCTGTAACTATTCCTTTTCCTCTTCCATCTCAAGCTCCATCTCCTTTCTTTATCCCGGGCAGTAAAAACTACTTCACTTCAAAGCTTTCATCAACAGCTTCCCATATTGTACAAACACATCCAAGGGTACCTTGGTCCACCTTTTCGGCTATATCTCGAGACCCTGGGCACTCAGAGATCTAAATCATACTCTGTATTAAAGCACTCATCAGTAGCTTTGATTTGATACCCACAATGTAAAAACACATCCTAGGGTTACCCGGGTCCTCGTTTTGGCCTTCGGCAGCGCCACCTGGTGGCGAGTGGAATCAATAAGCATATTATCCTAACCTTCACCGTGGAAAAATATATATATATACCAAATTTCATAATAATCGGCCCAGACACACACGACCAAAATGTATTCAATTCTAATGAATGCTATGTGCGGTACAAAAAATACGTGCGGCAAATAGCAAAAACACACTCACTTAACCGACGCTCCGCACACACACGTGTTATCGGATTTCAACCAAACTTCACGGAAACATTTGCCAAAGCAACACCAACAATGTGTGAAACTTTCATTGTTTTCCTTACACGCGTTGCTGAGATTACCCCGGACAAATGCACACTTTTTTTCGGCTTAAGTTTTATATATATAGATATTTTCGATAATTATCTAACAATACAAGAGCACGCAGAACTATCTGATATTACTTCTGTGTGTGTTTTAAGTTAGTTCGTAGTTGTAAAACAAATATTAGTTAGATGTGAAACGAGACAAATGTAATTGAGTCTTTAAAGGAGTATTATCATTACATTAAAAAGGAAATGCTGCTAGTAAACAAAATAAGCCTTTATGTAGATTTGCAAGTATATAATTTACGCTTTCCCGCAAATGTGTAACAAATTTCGTTAGTTCCGAATTATTAAAAGGAAAACGACGCACAGAAGTCATCTATAAAAGTCTTAATATCAAAATAATAAAGGATATTAATAAACTATTTTACGATGTTTTACTATTGAACGATGTAAGTAAAGGAATAACTTACCAAACTATTGATAAGTAACATATCTGATACACATCGAAAATAGTTTTAAAGTAATGAAATTAAAAAGCTACCGTGATGTGGGTATCTGCACGCTATACATATCGTCAGATGATTTGCCGTTTGAACTACCCATGGAATAAATACTGACTTTAAGCATCCTTTTTGTGATATATAATATTATGCATTGCTATTCCCCTTCGTATCTATTTCCTTAATGATTCATTAAGTTTTTTCATTCGTTGATACATACGTGTTTAAAAAACAGGTTTTTGATGTTCATGTTGGCACTTATGTGTGAGAAGAGTTTTAAACATTTCTCCAAATAATTTGAAAGGTTCGAAATTTCGTCGCCATTAAAATTACAAAATACAGATCCCATCCGTTTTATCAAATTTAGGAAATTGCTTGTTGGCTTTGTTAAGGCACCTTTCGATTATTCCTTGACCCATGTAAACGTAGGATCATTGCAAACATGTTTCGTTAAGCCTAGCCTAGCCTAGCCCCACAAACCACCTCATCATCACTAAGGAAACTCTTTAAACATTCCGTTGAAGCGTCATTGAGGCGAGATAAATCGGTTTCACCCGTCTCAATGTTTCCACGAGTAGCGAAGCTTTCTGTAGTGCGGGCTATAATTAAATCATGTTCATAAATACATTTATGTCAAACAAAATATTTCTGTAATCTCTATTTGAATTGAAGTGGACTTGGGTTGTCGAATACCTACACCTCCTTTTCTCGCATCGCTCCAAAAATGTGCTCAATTATGTATTGATTTAATCAGTATGTCAAGCTGTATTCCATGGCATCCCTGCCCTGAACATACCGATGTAAACCTTTGAGCGAATTATTGCTCATCAGGATTCCCTTTGGAAACGGTAAAAGCGATTGCCATCCAAAAGCGCTTGCATTTTTCATACAAACGTCAACTTTGTTGATAAATTCGTTTTGATTTAACAAATCAAAGGAAGAGGTGCTTTCAGCCACCGGGAATACCAGGATCAGCTTCAGGGCGGGGAGGTGCGTAATTGGAGGAAGAGGTGCTTTCAGCTGCAGCTCAGTCGGCCCTTCTCCGTCTTTGCCTTCCAAAAGGCCTCGATCGGCGGAAGTGACAGCAACAGAAGCCACCGAGGGGCACTGGCGCTCCCAAATTGCCTCGGTGGCTTCTGTAGGTGTCTCTTCCGCCATTCGAGGCCTTTTGGAAGGCAAAGACGGAGAAGGGCCGACTGAGCCGCAGCTGAAAGCACCTCTTCCTCCACTTACGCACCTGCCCGCCCTGAAGCTGATCCTGATATTCCCGGTGGCTGAAAGCACCTCTTCCTCCGTTTAAGCACCTCCCTGCCCTGAACCTGATACTGATATCCCCGCCCCGACCCCCCAAGGTACGAGCGTGATTTCGGCGCTAGTCAATGTGCGGCCGATAGTTCTGCTAAGCACAGTTTACCCACCGCCTCGACAGCAAATCCAACTCAGCTGTCTGCCCGGCTTTGGCGAATCCTCTCGCACACCAAAGGTAGCAATCGGGAAGGAAAGGAAGGGGCTTCTCTTGTGGTGCGAGTGGATGAGGCCAGTTTTAATGTCATGGGCTCTCGGCACAGGAATCGTCTGAGTCACTTCTTTGGGACTGTCACCTTCCATGTCTATCCCAAAAGAGTGGCTCAGACTGTGGTTCCTGTAGCCACCGTCCCCTGACGGTGACACAGATTAACTTGCAGCATTCCAAAGCCGCTACTGCACTTTTAAGTAGACGGCTTACACAGAGGCACACATTACCTATACAACAACAGAGCAAGAGTCCTGCGTCTTTCGGGACCGCCTCTGTTGCTTTAGCGCGTTGAAAGGGGCCACGGTATTATATGACAGTAGTTCGAGACCTAGAACCGGTTTTATAGTATCATCCCATCTCACTGTGACGGGTCCTGAGCGATTCTGTTGCCAAGACCTGGTAGCTGCTAAGATGTCTTATAGGGGTAGAAGCGCATGGCTGACATTTATAATTGCATATGCTTATTTTCCCTACGATGCCCTGAACCCGCCAGCACTTGGGAAAGCCACTAGTCTCGTAAGGTTTTGTGAGCGGCGCAGTCTGATACTCGTTTTTTGCTGCGATGCAAGTCTCCAGCATACAATCTAGGGCAGCAGCAAATGCAATAAGCGAGGCTCTTGGCTTTTCGAGTTTATCGCTTCCTCTTTCCTAATCATACACAACAAGAGCAGACAGCCTACGTTTGTTACTGCTTGAAGGCAAGAGGTGATTAATCTCACCTAATCAAATGCAAAATTTAGGTGGTCAATCAGGTGCTCGGACCTCAGCTATATTGAGTTTCAGTGTGGCGAAGAGGCACAAATGACATTTCCCTCGAGAAACCCCAGGAAAATAGACTGGTAGAAGTTTAGGGGGGCCTTGCGGATCTTTGACGTGACGTTGAGAAACTCAGCGCTGCCTTCTCTTCTCTTCTTAATTGGGGCGATAACCACTTACGCGATTTTGAAAGAGTTTAACAAAGTGCGCCAGTCGTTTCTTTCTCATGCTAACCGGCGCCAATTGGACACACCAAGTGAAGCCAAGTCCTTCTCCACCTGATTTTCCAACGCAGAGGAGGCCTTCCTCATCCCTGCTACCACCAGCTGGTAACGCATCGAATACTTTCAGAGCCGGAGCGTTTGTATCCATTCGGACGACATGACCCAGCCAACGAAGCCGCTGGATCTTTATTCGCTGCGCTATGTCTATGTCGTCGTAAAGCACATACAGCTCATCATTCTATCGCCTGCGATACTCGCCGTTGCTAACGTGCAAAGGTCCAAAAATCTTGCGCAGAATTTTTTTTTTGTCGTTGTCCCCGCTTTTGCGCCATACGTTAGGACAGACATTATAAAAATCATGTAGAGTGTTAGTTTTGTTCGGCGAGAGAGGACTTTACTACTCATTTGCCTACTTAGTCCAAAGTAGCACATGTTGGCAAGAGAGATTCTACTTTGGACATCCAGGCTGACCTTGTTATCGGTGTTAATGCTGGTTCCTAAATAAACGAAGTCTTTTACAACCTCGAAATTATAACTGTCTACAGTGACGTGGGTGCCGATACGCGAGTGCGCCGACTGTTTGTTTGAAAACAGGAGATACCCCGATTTGTCCACGTTCACCACCAAAACCATTCGCTTTGCCTCTTTATCCAGTTTGGAGAAGACCAATGATACCGATATCATCGGCATACACCAACAATTGGGGTCACTTAGGAAATCTGATGGCTCCGTCACGGAGAAGCAAAGTGATACACTCAGCTTGCTGATGGACTCTCACATTCCAGGTATTCAGATAAGCTTTGGCCGGTAACAGCCCGTAACGAAAGAGGCTGTTGGTAGAGCTGCTACCCTTCTTTTATGCTGAAAAGTCTCGCACGGCTAGTGGAGTTGCATATGCGCAAGAAGTCGCTAAAGGTTCACCTACTCTCTCTATTCTCAGCATGCCTATCAAAGCGGAAAATCCTGCAAGTCGGTACTGCAAAACCTTGTTGCTTAAATGATGTTGGAGTCTACACACAAGCTTATGCGGACGACGTTGCCTGTTATAAACATCTGTAGAAAAGTTCAGAAAACTCTGACACTTGGTGCTGTGCTAATGGGTTATCGGCAAACCACACCAAAACTGGTATTGTCCTCTTTACCAGAAGGAGGAAACTTGATGGACTCGTTCTGCCTAACCTTAAGGATTCACAATCAGCTATCCAAAGAAATCAAATATCTTGGAGTAATTCTCGATAGTAAACTTCTTTGGAAGTCACAAGATCAAACAAAGACATCCAAAGCACTAAACACGACTACGTACTAAACACCTTTCCACTATCTACCACTTTCCCCGCGGAACTGTGCAAAAAGGAACGGGGCTGGTTAGCTCATAGGCTGCTACATAGTTATTTTGTATTTGATCCTGCGCGCGTCTTAGATCATTGTGGATATATTTTGCATGCACGCAGATTCGCTTCTCAATTAATTATCATTCGATTTTAGCATAAAATCTATAATATTTTCTCCGTTTAATATACCACAAGTTTCGCGTGGGCATTGGAACAAGACGTGATCAGCGTCTTCTTCCCTATCCGTGCAGAATGGGCAGTTTCGGGAACTGTCATGGCGGAATCTAAGGAAGTACTTTCGAAATACTCCGTGCCCTGATGGAAATTGGGTTAGGTGGAAGTTTGTTTTCCCATAGTTCCTTTCCAACTAAGTCGTAAGAATGGGTATTAGCCCATGCATTCATCTATCTTCCCACCGGTTGTGCCAGTGGGCGATCGAATGACGCCGGTCTTCTTCTGCAATAGTTTTACGATTTGCTCTACCGTCATGTTCAGATAGCTTTATACTCGTATACACTCTTTGCATTTCTTTCGCCAAAATGTCTATGGGGACTAGTCCTACCATAACGAAGGAAGCATCGTTCGAAATTGTACGGAAGCCGCAGATAGTGCGCAAAGCGCTTAGCCAATAGACGGATGTCAGTTTTTTTGTGAAACTATTTAAGTTCAGTGCATCAGCCAAGATCGGTGCGGCATACAAAGAACCTAGGTCCTGGCATAACTCGTAGCAGACAGGGCTGCACTCTCGATGCCCTCTTCACAGCGTGTTCCAGGTGCGTTTTGAAGCTTAAACGGCTATTTTATAGCGGATTTTGAACTAATGGTTACAGACCCAACATTTACATTTATAGATTGTGCTATCTTTCTGCTGCTTATTTGAACTACATCGGGCTTATGTTCAGCTAAATCCAGCTTCATAGACCTTAGCCAAGCCTTGATCCTGCTCACTGATTTGCTGGCGATCCTCTCAATTTCGTGGATATGTTTTACTACCATTACCACCGCGATGCCATCCGCGAATCCAATGACTTTAATTCTAGGGGGCATATCCAGTCTTAGAACCCCGTCATACATTAGGTTCCATAGCAGTTGGCCCAAAACTGATCCTTGAGGAACCCCCGCTGATACGATATACTCCTCAACGCCTTTGTCACTTCTAAACCTCAGTTAACGGTCCGTGAAATAGCTCTCAATTATTCTGATTATATAACTAGGCGACCCTATTTTTGCAAGGGTTTCTAGTATACGCTGCCAGCTAGCTGTGTTAAAAGCATTTCTAACGGGTTACTACCCATTTGCTAACCGTGACTTAGATGGCTGCAGACACATATAGATCTGCCTCTCAACCTGTTTTCCACAACCAAGTTCATCACTTCTTGAACAGCATTCACCTCCGATTGAAACATGCATGCATTCCAAGAGCAAACTGCAGTTTTGTCCCGCTGGATTCCACGTATACCCTGGAGCCGGAACCATCCGTGAAGATGCGAAAACAGTGTTTGCCGGGCTCATTTTCTGAGTTTGACTACAATTGAGCCTTTTCACCATGAAAGAGGTCATGCTTATAGGTCTAAGGCTTTTGGGGCTGGTGTAGTCATCTCTCCCAACCTTAGGGATGAAAGCGACCCTCACCATCCTCCACGAACCTGGTATATAAGCCAGTGCCACGCATGCAGTGAAGATTTTCTTCAGGGCTGCAAGCACTGACTCTATGCCTCCATCAGCATGGCAGGATAAATGCCATCAGGTCTTGGGGACTTGTAGCCGATTCGATGGGAAATCGAATGGCGGCTTCATTCACCTTAGATCTGGCAAAGTACCAGTCACGCCGATAAGGGTAGCAGCTCTGCCAACAGCCTCTTTCGTTAAGGGCTGTTACCGGCCAATGCTTATCTGATTACCTGGAAATTGAGAGTCTATCAGCAAGTTGAGTGTCTCACTTTCCTTCTCCGTGACCCCAGCTTTGCGTTTGGATTCCATTTCAGGATCCTAACCAATTTCACCGTGTCACTTAGAGATTTAATACCGCCGCAGAATTCCCTAAAAAAAGCCCTTTTCTTCTCCCGAATCAGCTTCTTGTAATTCCTCTGAACATGACAGCATCGCTCCCAGTCCTCAGCAAGAGTAGTCTTGAGGGCCCGGTTTAGAAGTTTTCTCGAGTCACGCCTTAATGTTTGGAGCTCTCGGATCCACCACGGAAAGGGAGTCCGATCAAGGAAAGATCGAATCGGACAGGCTGACGCCCTGGTCCTCGCCCAAAAAGCGTTTTTTAGACTAATTTGAGGTCGCTGAAACCAAAAGTGAATTTTGTTTTTTTTTCAAAGAACGGTTTCCGAGATATTCCCAAAAAACCTGTTTTTTGGGCAATAGTGCAGTTATTACCTGCATAAATTCCGAAAGGCACACATATGATCTACATGGTAATATAGTATAATTCATGTCAATGGAAGTCGTAGTTTTCGCAAAACAGCCGTTGAAAGTTAAAAAAAACAGGCATTTTTGACGTTTTTTACTAAATTATCAAAGTTTATTAACTTTTTTCTGGAACAAATAAATTTTTTTATATGGACATAAGATAGGTTTTCTGAAAGACAATTTTGTCACCTACATTTTAAGCCTAAGTTTGTCTGAATCGACAAAAAATTGTAGAAGTCATAACGTATTATGTGAATGAAGACCATTTCATCGTCTGTCGTATATCCTTTTGATGTATAATACGGTTTCGAACAAAAGTAAATCAAGCCAGCCTGCGTATTAAGTCACGCAAAATAACTGTTCTTAGGCTCACTATAATTAAAAACAATATTTGTTTCATACAAATGGATAAATATATTTATATATATATATATATATATATACATATATATGTCGCAGAATAGGCTTATTTTCCCATTCCACCAATTCCAGCAAAATAAGAGCTAGGTATGACCCTTGTACGTCTGTGTATATTTTTCGGTGGCGCCATATTTCTACAAGTATAAATTTGTGCACGACGACAGAGGGCTAATGAAGAATTTTGTGAAAGTTTTGGCAAAAAACCGGAAAGCACAGCCCTTAATTACTTGAAAACCAAGTTCCCAAGATTGTCAACAGAGAAAATCAAAGCGGGTATATTCGTCCGTCCACAGATAAAGAAATTGTTTACGGACACAGAATTTCAACAATGCCTTGACAGTTCCGAAGCTAAAGCTTGGAAAGCTTTCCAAAAAGTTGTTCATGGATTCTTGGAGCAACAGGAGCAACAACGACCGTCAATTGATTCATACAATGATGAAATACCTTAAAACTATTGGTTAGTATTGTAAAACGTACATACTCCAAAATATATTTATCACATAAATTTATTGGAAAATTTACAATTAACTTTGTTTTTGTTAACAGGTGCTCGCATGTCGTTAAAAATGCACCTACTTCACAGTCATTTGTATTTTTTTCCTCCGAATTGGGGGGCTGAAAGTGATGAACAAAGCGAGCGATTTCATCAAGATATTGCTACGATTGAAAAGCGTTATGGGGGTTTTTGGGATCAAGCAATGATGAGCGAGTACTGCTGGATGCAACTTCGTGAAGATTCCGTGCAACATGAAAGAAGAAATTTGAGAGTAAAAGCGTATTTTCGACCTCAAACATAGCCAAGTCAAAAGCTGCAAAATCACACTTGTTGACTTTATGGGTCATAACTTCTACAATTTTTCGTCGATTCAGACAAACTTTGGCTTAAAATGTAGGTGACAAAACTGTCTTTCAGAAAACCTATCTTATGTCGATATAAAAAAAAAATTTGTTCCAGAAAAAAGTTACTAAACTTTGATAATTTAGTAAAAAACGTCAAAAATGCCTTTTTTAACTTTCAACAGCTGTTTTGCGAATATGTATTTTTTTGTTTTGCATATGTATGCCTTTCGAAATTTATGCACTTTAAAGAAATGGCGCGCACTGTTTTCTAGATTGTAGGTAATAACTGCACTATTGCCAAAAAAACAGGTTTTTTGGGAATATCTCGGAAACCGTTCTTTGAAAAAAAAAATTCATTTTTGGTTTCAGCGACCTCAAATTAGTTTAAAAAACGCTTTTTGGTCGAGGACCATTTTTGGTGTAAACTAGTGTAATTGAATCATGACTTCGAGTTAAAAAATTTTACTTGCATACATAAATATGTGGGAAACAAGCTGCTAAGGCCGGGGTCACACTGTGCGTTTTCACCGGAGCGGTTGAAATGCATGCGTTTTCACCGCACCGGATCGACCGGTCACACTGTACGGTCAGTCAGCGTCAATCTGCGTCAGTCTGCTGCATTCTGTAAGCACAACAAGATGTGCCGGAAAATTTTGAGAAAAAAAATAATTGCAATTTCGCTATTGGAAGCGGAAGGATTATTGAGAGAGCCAGTGAATCGCCAACACTGGGTCCATCCATTCTTTTCTCATCGTGAATCAACTGAGAAATTTCGACGGTTTTTCGAAAATATTCGCCTCTATAGTGATAAATTTTTTAAATATTATCGAATGTCAATAAAATCTTTTGACGAGTTGCTGGAAATCTTAAGACCTCAGATATCAAGAGAAAATACACAATTTCGAAACTCCATAAGTGCAGAAGAAAGATTGACAGTTACACTCAGGTATGTAAAAAATCGATATATGTATATTAAATTATAATATCATCACAAAATAATAATACGTTAATATATTATTTTCGTAAATAACATCAATAATGAATAAGTAAAAAGTAATCTACATTAATGATGGTAATAAAAGTCCATGGAAGTCGAGGATTCTGAAGATTCTTCATGAAAAGAATGTTGTGTTGTTTCTCTTGCTGGCTGTGACTGCACTGAAGTTGGTGATGGTGTTGTCATTGGGCTTGGACGTTGCAGTGGAAGAAGTGACGGTGATGGCGACGATCGATGCATGGGCGATGGTGGTTGCATTGAAGTCGGCGATGGCGATGGTATTGGATGTGGACTTTGCATTGGGAGAAGTGACGGTGATGGCGACGATTGATGCATGGGCGACGGTGGCTGCATGGAAGTTGGCGATGGTGTTGGTATTGGCGGAGGTCTTTGCATTTGACCAAATGACGGCGATGGCGACGATTGATGCATGGGCGACGGTGGCTGCATGGAAGTTGGCGATGGTGTTGGTATTGGCGGAGGTCTTTGCATTTGACATGATAATTAATACTATAAATTTTAATTATACATCTAAATATGGGTAAGCCCTACTATAGAATTTTTTATAATTATTAATATTTCATTATTTTTTATTTTTCTGCAGGTACTTGTCTACAGGAAATAGTTTCTCGGCATTACAATTTGAATTTTACATCGCAAGACCCACAATAGGAGCAATCATTCGAGAACTGTGTTGGTGCAATAGATGGCAAACATATTCGTTGTAATAATCCTCGACAAGGAGGGTCCAATTTTTTCAATTACAAGAAATTCTTTTCTATAGTGTTAATGGCGGTAGTCGACGCTAACCTGAGGTTTATTGCTATTGATGTGGGCGCCTATGGAAGTGAAGGAAACTCTACAGTATTTAGGGACAGTCCATTAGGCAGAAAACTTTACTCAGGTCAATTAAATTTACCACCTCCTCAATTATTGCCAAATACGGACGAAAATCCTCAACCATTCGTAATGGTTGGGGACGAGGCCTTCAAAATTTCCACAAATCTTTTACGACCATATCCGTCCCGTGGCCTTGATCCATGCAAAAGGGTCTTCAATTACCAACTTACGAGATGTCGACGCACCGTGGAATGTGCATTTGGACTATTAGCCAACAAATGGCGAATTTTCCATACTCCTATTCTCGTACAACCGGATTTCATTGATGAAATCGTTAAAGCTTGCTGCATTTTGCATAATTTTGTTCGTAAAAGAGATGGGATTAATTACGAAGAAAGTGACACATGCACCTTAGTGGACTGTGATGAAGTTGGGCAATGTCCACGTGGACATGGATTAGAAATTCGTGATTATTTCGCGAATTATTTTATGGGTCCCGGAGCCGTGCCTTTTCAGGCCCAATATATGTATTAAGATTATAATTTGTTTAATTATATAATAGGACTATGAATAAGTTCGTGCGGTTTTTTTTCGAAATTTGAAACTTTATTGACGTAAAATGGTTACAAATTTAATATTCAAAATATTGTCCATCGCTTACTACTACTTTTTCCCATCTTTCTGGCAATTCACGGATTCCCTTTGTGAAAAATTCGGTCGGTTTTGCCGCAATCCACGAATCGATCCATTTTTTGACTTCATCGTAATTACGGAAGTGCTGGTCAGCCAGGCCATGTTGCATCGATCGGAAGAGATAGTAATCGGATGGCGCAAGGTCTGGACTATACGGCGGGTGGGGTAGGACATCCCATTTGAGCGTTTCTAAGTATGTTTTGACCACTTGTGCAACATGTGGCCGAGCATTGTCATGTTGCAAAATAACTTTGTCGTGTCTATCGGCGTATTGCGGCCGTTTTTCTCGCAGTGCTCGGCTCAAACGCATCAATTGTCGTCGGTAGACATCCCCCGTAATCGTTTCATTCGGTTTCAGTAGCTCATAATACACAACACCCAGCTGGTCCCACCAGATACACAGCATAACCTTCAGGCCATGAATATTCTGCGCCGACGTCGATGTTGAAGCATGGCCAGGGTATCCATACGTTGCCCGACGTTTTGGATTGTCGTAATGGACCCACTTTTCATCGCCA